>NC_091957.1:36942520-37087520 GCF_031021105.1 Erythrolamprus reginae
AAATAAAAATAAAATTAACTTGCAATTTATGATTTCGATGATTAGACAGGATGCATTATAAAAAGAAGAGAGTCAGGATGAAACATCAGAGACAGAACTTGATTGAAAAGGAGGTAGCACAGGATGGATGATATGTACCAGAATAAATTGGATAAATTGGATAAATAATTAGGAAATTTGGATTAAGAATTTGAGATTTGGTTTTATATTGCATTGTATTTTAATTTGAGGTATGTGAATTTGAATCACTATAAGGTGTGGGAAAACAATAAAAATTTATACCCGGAAAAAAAAAGAGTCAGAGGTTAAAATATAACTGCTTTTAACTCCTGTGAAGAATATCAGAAGCTACTTCTTTATAACTTTATATATCTTTTTCCTATATCTTTCTATTTTTTTCCTTATTGTAGTAGCTTTTTCTTTCCTTTTGTTTTCTCTATTCTATTTTAGTTTTAATTATTATTATTATTATGTCAAAAGGTTTAATAAAAAATATTAAAAAGTGAGAAGAACAGCCAAAGATGAATTCTTTTGGAACTCAGCGGGAGGAAAGGGTTGAAAGGAAAATACAAGAATTCTGGCAAATAACTGCTTTGAAAAGTGAACTTATATAGAAATAACTCCAAGCCATTAGATTCTGCAGTTCCCTCTCCTGCACATCTATAATACAAGGTAGACTTCCAATGTTCTGGGAAGGCGGATCAGTCTGCACTTGAGTTTCATTGGTTGATGGTTACTGGTTGGTTACCATTTTTGATGATCAGTTTGAGAATCATCTTTGACCCCAACCAACTGGTGACCTCTGGTCAACATCAATGCCTTAACCACAAAAGTGCATTGAAATTGATGGGATTCAAAATTCTGGATGCAGGAAACTCAATCTTTTTGCTGTCTTAACAGAATAACAGAATTGGAAGGGGCCCTAGAGGTCTTCTAGTCCAACCCTCTGCTAAAGCAGAACACCCTATACCATTCCAGAGAAGTGGCTGTCCAATCTCTTCTTAAAAGCCCCAATGAGGAGAGAGCACCCACAACTTCTGAAGGCAAGCTGTTCCACCAGTAAATTGTTCTCACCGTTTGGAAATTTCTCCTTAGCTCTAGTTGCTTCTCTCCTTGGTTAGGGTTCAACCATCATTTTCTTGTCTTGCCTTTTGATGCTTTGGAGAATAGGAGGATCCCCTCTTCTTTGAGGCGGCATCTCAAATATTCTAATATCATGTCAGCACCGGAGTCTTGCAGCTCAGAACAGATAGTCTCACATTCACAATTATAAAGACTGATTTAAGAAAACCTCCAGGGACTAATATGACCAAGAAGTGACCAGTTATGGGTTTAAAAAAAAAAAAAATCATCCTGAAAATTTTCTCCTTTCATAAGGGTCTGGCTGCTTAGAACTGCCCACCAATGTGACAAAAAACTCCATTTCAAGTATTCTATGGCTTGCACGTTTTCTCCCTCCCTTTCTTTGATCTCTATTCTTCCAAAAGAATATGCAGAGGTTGGCCTGGATTCCCATATTTCCTTAATGAGAGCATCAGCTAGTATGTGGTTTCATTTTTCAGAGGGTCAGCATTTTGGGTAGAATTGTTGGCGGAGAAATGACGCCAGAAAAATTAGCATAATTCAGAATAATGCAGAATTCTCCCTCCTGCTTCTCTCTATAGGAAAAAAATCTTTGGGGCTGAGATCCATGGCAAGCCATGAACTAGGAGACAGTGGACAACTATGCCCCCTTTACAACCTGTGGACTTCAAATCCCAGAACTCCTGAGCCAAGAATCACGAGTGAACAGTTGAGAGCCCAGCCAGCCAACTCCTGACCTTGACCTGAATGCTGGGTCATAAGACTCGGGGTAGGCGTTCAGGATGTCACTAGACTTTCCATCTCAAACTAAAAAGTAGATTGGGAACCTTCTTCTAAAGTGTGCAGCCAACAGGATGGGCGGCTGCTGCATTTTCTCACATCGTGTACTTCTAACCTATGTGTGGTGCTGACAGGAAATGTGTCTCTTGGAGACGTTGATGAAAATGTCCATGCTGGGTTTACTCCTAGGGCAGCGGAATGCTCTACAATTGCTGTTCTAATCTTCATTTATTTGTAGGAAACCCTCAAGTTATGACTGTAATGGAGACTGCCCATTATGGTCGTAGTGACAGCTGTCAAGTAGGTCAACCAAATGACCGATCTGGATTTATCACATTTATTGTAACGGTCATTAAGTGGACCAATTGTTCTCTATGGGTTGATTTTACTGGAAATTAGAACTAAATGCTAGTTTCTGGCAAAAAAAAAATTATAAAATGCCATCATGTGACAATAGGACACAGCAAATGACCATAAATGAGCTGTGGTGGTGCAATGGTTAGAATGTAGTATTGAAGGCTAACTCTATCTTACACTGCCAAGAGTTCGATCCTGGCAGGCTCCAGGTTGACTCAGCCTTCCATCCTTCTGAAGTCAATAAAACGAGGAGTCAGATTGTTGGGGGCAACGTGCCGACTCTGTAAACTGTTTAGAGAGGGCTCTAAACTCTATGAAGCAGTATATAAGTCCAAATGCTATTACTATTGCTATTGCCAAATGCGAGCATGTTGTTAGGCACCCAAAATAGGGTCATAATTGTGGGGAGGAGGGGCGGCCCTCAGAACTTTGGGATGGGATAGTATGTATTCCCAGGGAGATTGGTTGTAAGTAACATTGAAGAATTGTTAAGCAAACAGTCATAAATCAAGGACCACCTGTGTTAGATATTTATGAAGCTTCTCAGTCATCCAGGTCATGGTTGTCCCAAAGGTGCTTTTTGAAAGGGAAACTCTTACTGGACTTCCTTAGCTTTTTTCTTTGAAAATGTTTCACTTCTCATTCAAGAGGTTTCTTGAGTTCTGACTGAATGATGGAAAATAGAAGGGTTTCCATGGATGAGAAGCTAAATGTTTTCAAGCAACAACAAAGGAAGTCCAGTTGCCTCAACCTTTTTGCTGTCATTTTAACAGAATAACAGAATTTGAGAAAGCACCTTGGGGGCTCCCTGTATTAGACCTGTCCCTTTTCCAGGAATGCATCCACCATTTACTTCCATAGCCATTCCCACCCTTGTAGCCTTTGGCGTTTTTACCATCCGGTTCCAGACAGTCTGAAAATGTGATAGCTGCAAACTTCTTGGTGCCAGAAGTAATCGTTATTGCAAGGTTGTGCCTTAGTTTCATTGTCTTTGATTGCACTGTTTTGCATCGGTTGTACTGCTATGGTTCCCTGGACAGTAATCAGAGCCCTTTGCCTGAAGTGGTTTATACATTTCACAAATAAACGACAATTGTTTGGTTAAAAATTACTCCTGACCCGTCAGCTCCATAGGTGAGGCTGGGCTCAACTTATGTTTCTCTGCTGTTAGTCATTACCTCCAGCAGCCTCCCCCTTTGGAAGTGTAATGGGTAGGATGTCCACAGCAGTTCACACTCACCAGCAATGAATGAAACAGGCTGTTGACAGCAGATTGGCTGCCACACAGATTTCGTTGCTCTGCTAAGGGAAAGAGGTTTTTCCTCTAGAAATGGACCCCCTCAAATAAATGTGGCTTAGGATCCAATTTGGGTTGGTCGCTGGGACCCGAGGTTTAGCCTTCGGAGCTTTCAGACTCTTCCTGAAGCCCATCCTCAGGGAACTCCCCCCCCCCTTCTCTCACCAGCATGTCTGCCTTGGGCTATTCTATGAGCCAAGGATTTGACAGCGCAAGGAAACAAGAGCCAATGACTTAATTATCAGCCATCAACAAGCAAAAAGCCAGACATAACCAGGCACCACATAAATACTGTGCCTAGAATAGCCCAGAGCGCATGTACTCTGCAAGAGGGAAGTGTTTCCTGAGGATGGGCTTCAGCTTTTACAGTCTGAGAGCTCTGAAGTCTAAGCCTGTAACGGACCCAGAGTGGATCCTGCAACATTATCCTGGGACATGCATATTCGCCTTCATTCGTGGTGTAATTTCCAGTAGCAGATGTCCCACTCTTTTATGACCTTTTATAGAAGCATAGAAACATAGAAGACTGACGGCAGAAAAAGACCTCATGGTCCATCTAGTCTGCCCTTATACTATTTCCTGTATTTTATCTTAGGATGGATATATGTTTATCCCAGGCATGTTTAAATTCGGTTACTGTGGATTTACCAACCACATTGCTAGAAGTTTGTTCCAAGGATCTACTACTCTTTCAGTAAAATAATATTTTCTTATGTTGCTTTTGATCTTTACCCCAACTAACCTCAGATTGTGTCCCATTGTTCTTGTGTTCACTTTCCTATTAAAAACACTTCCCTCCTGGACCTTATTTAATAGAAACATTATGACATTAAGTACAATCTTACCTAGGGAAAATATTTCCCAAAGCAGCACACCGAAGGACCAGACGTCACTCTGAGTTGTGTAGATCTTGTCAAAAATGGCTTCTGGAGCCATCCATTTCAGGGGCAGCCTGGCCTGGAAAAGGAAAGAAGCACAAAGTTGTTCTATGTGCATCTAAGATGGGTGGTTGGACCAGTGTCCATTGTGGTGGGTTACAGGGAAAACTCAACCCCTTCTGTACTTGCTTGTGACATTGTGATGCAAGATGGAGCCTGTGTTGCAATGCTGGGATGCACATTGTGCCATTTTAGATGGCATCCTCATGGATAGGAAAGAAGACCTAGTTGTGTTACCAATTTCAATCGAATATTAAATACATTGATCAAAGCCAGTGGTGAGTTTCAATTTTTTTTACTACTGGCTCTGTGGGTGTGGCTTGGTGGATGTAGCAGGGGAAGGATATTTAAAATCTCTATTCCCACCCCACTCCAGGAGAAGCATACTGCCAAATCTCCATTTCTTCCCATTTGGGATTTGGAAGGCAGAGAATATATGGAGGAGGGACCAGTCAGAGGTGGTATTTATCGGTTCTCTGAAGTACTCAAATTTTCTGCTACCAGAACTCCAGAACTGGTCAGAACCTGCTGAAACCCACCTCTGATCAAAGCATGTGAATACTATCCAATTTCATCTGTGGGTGGGGGAGATGGGGAACCGGGATGAATAACATTTGTGAGTAATTCTGTCAAGGGAGGTCAGATATCAAGGTCTAAGAATCACAAACGACAGATGAGAGTGATTTCTGAGTAGTTTCCCTTATTGTCCTCCACCTACAGACAGAATCTTGCCAGACTAAGGCAACTATCTACATAATTACAGGAACTGCTAGAGAGGAACCACTTCGACCCTCGGCCTGCTGATCAAACTTTCCAAGCTCCTCTGCCTCTTTGCTCCATGGAAATCAGCCCCTCCCTCCCGGGAACCCAGACCGCATTCCACTACATAAAGGGCACAACTGGGAAAAGCAACCTATGGCACCCAGCCCCATACTTACATCTCCTTTCCGCACATAATCAGGATCTTTGTATATATCTCTGGCCAATCCAAAATCACAAATCTTCACCACGTTGTTCTGAGAAAGAAGAATGTTCCTGGCTGCCAAATCTCTGTGAATGCACTGGAATGAAATAAAGAAACACAAGGAAATCAGGGCAAAAATGACTGACATCTATTACTGAGATTTTCCTTGTGGGATTGTGGTCTAAAATACCTGAAGAGGAAGTCTCTGACTGTTTAATGGGAGCCCCAGTCATTTTTCATGGGTGCCACAGATAAAACAACATATTTATTTATTTAATTTGTATGCCGTCCCTCTCCGTAGACTCGGGGCGGCTGGGATCCCACACTTGTGGACATCATCTTGACCTTTTAACCTCCACCTCCCTGGATGTGCTGGGTTGTTTCTGCAGTTTAAAGTTCACCAGTGTCTTATGACATCTAAGAGCAGAGGTCCCCAAACGTGGCAGCTTTAAGACTTGTGAACTTCAACTCCCAGAATTCTTTTAGAGAACTTAAGAGGAACCAACAGGAAAACGTTGACTATGGATTTGTGGAACATAATGTGTTGTGTGTATGAAACATTCCAGTTTAATTGTTGTGGCACATCTTGATTCTTAATGGGTTGGCTGCAAACTGTGGAACATGTTGGTTAGGATCAGGCCTACCTATATTTGGGTGTTACTTTTTGTGTAATTTTAAGCACTTGCTTGATTTCTGAACCCCTATGAAGCACTAAAACCTTTCCAAGCAACCAATACTTTTAAAAGGGCTTTTTTGCTACCTCCATATAAAATGGGATTGCATTTTGCTAATTAGATTGTTAATACAACTTCTGAATCTCATTCCATTACATCCAGCTGATGGTTATGCAAATACATTTTCTCAATACTTATTAGTTCTTTACTGAATCTAAAGAGTAGAACTCCATCAGTTCTATGGCTGCTTTGTTGAAATGTTGGATGGCATTAAAAAAAAGATTACTCAGGATGACAAAGCACTAGAAATAACAAGAGGAAAATCAAGATCATGGCCAAAATTATTCTGGATGCTGATAGGCTGGATTGATATGCAATACAGTATCCCAATAAATGAATAGGTAATGACTGAGATGAGGCTCCAACCCATTTTAGTTTAGGCTGGTAATGTTGTCAACCTGACATCTTTTAGAATGTATAGACTTCAATGTACCGGATTTCCTAGTCAGCATTCCTGTTAGAAACATAGAAACATAGAAGTCTGACGGCAGAAAAAGACCTCATGGTCCATCTAGTCTGCCCTTATACTATTTTCTGTATTTTATCTTAGGATGGATATGTTACTTGGAATTCTGAGAATTAAGATCCATGCATCTGGAATTTTGTGATATTCAGGAAACACTAATTTAACTAATTTAACCTGAGTTGATTGAGAAGAGCTGCACAGAAATCTAATTAATAAATTAATAATAAATACACCGAACCCAGCCATTGTTTTTGATACATCTTGCAACGAGACTTACTTTTCTTGAGGCCAGGAACTCCATTCCTTTAGCTACCTGGAAGCTGTAGCAAATCAGGTCCTCCAAAGTCAGAGGTCGCTTATAAAGATCTTCAGCATCTAGAAAAAAATCAAGGGATGATCTGAGCCAGAGGTGCAAAGGGATATTTTTGCAGTGAAGACTCACCTACAGAAGATGGACAGAGTCCTGTGCTGAGGTTGCTTCCAGCCCTATGACTGCATGTATCCACAAACAGGCTAATAATAGCAAGACCGAAAGCTACAAAAATCAGATACAAAGTGCTAAGAACATTGCTAAGAGGTAGTGGAGGTTTTTAATTTCCCCCAAACTCCTCACACATTTGCAGATGGAGTAATCCGGGTGTAGACCAGAAGAGAACAGATCTCCAAAACTGGAAATCCAAAAAGGTGGGCAAACTTTCTGGGAATGTGAGAAGGTGCAGAGAAGAGCAACAAAGATGATTAGGGGGCTGTGAAGTTAAAACACATGGACAGCAGTTACAAGAATTGTATATGGCTAATCTCATGAAAAGAAGGATTGGGAGTGACATAATAGCAACCTTTCAATATTTGAAGGCTGCCAGATAGAGGAGGGGGGTCAAACTATTTTTCAAAGCACCAGAAGACAAGACAAGGAACAATGGATGGAAACTAATTAAGGAGAGAACCAATCTAGAACTAAGGAGAAGCTTCCTAATAGTGAGAAAAATTAATCTGCGGAACAGTTTGCATCTAGAAGTTGTGGGTGCCCCATCGCTGGAGCTTTTAAGAAGAGACTTCACAGCCATTTGTCTGAAATTGTATAGGGTCTCCTCCTCCAGCAGCGGGTTGGACCTCCAAGATCCCTCCCGTTCGATGAACTGGTAGGTGTTCACTGACCTTCTTCTTCTGAATCAGAATCTGTGTAACTCTTGTCTTCAATGAATCCAGAGCTAGCGGAGCTCCCCGTGCTTGCCACACTTTCAAGACGCCTCTTAATTAGCTCTGTTAAGTCACTGATGGAGTCTTTCAATCCTTTCTCTGAGCCATCTGAAATTTCTGGTGGCTAGGGAAGAAAAAGACCTCTTAAAGGAGCCCATTGTTATTCTTTGGCCAGGTTCAAACAACATGCTAAACAGGAGACTTGGGTTTACAAAAGATAGTGGCTGTTTCTGCGTAACATGCTACCTCCATTTAAATCAAGGCTCTCCAACCTTGGCAACTTGTGGACTTCAACTCCCAGAATTTTAAACAAAACTGGATGGGGAATTCTGGGAGTTGAAAGAGAGGGTTTTGCCTTCTCTTTCTGCTCAAGATCCCCTGTGTGACACAGAATGTTGGACTCGATGGGCTTTGGCCTGATTAAGCATGGCTCTTCTTAGGTTCTTAGGTTCTTAAGACCACACGTATTTAAGTTGTCAAGTTTGGAGATTTAAGTGAATCATGGTTTGCTTATTGCTCATAAATTAAGCTAGCACCACACTACCCTGTCTTCAAACTACACTATCCATTTTAGTTGATAGGAATGTTTTTGTTTGTTAGCTACAACTTGTAACTTTGAATGGTAACTAAATGAACTGTTGTAAGTCCATTTTTATCTTTTACGATTGTAATTCGACCAGAGTTACCTTGAGAGAAGATGGGCGGCCAATAGCTTTTACAAATAAATACATTTACTTGAACCCAATCCTCACTTGGACCAGAAATGAAACCTCTTTCCATCTGAAGTTTTTAAAGGATGAACAAACTGGGGCACATATCTTACCTTGCATACAATGAAATCACCTCGTTTTCCTCGCAGGTAATTAGAGAGATTTCCATACTTGCAATATTCTACAATGACCATCAGAGGACCTGCAGACAGGATCAAAACAAACTTTATGAAATAATAACACATGGGGACACTGTAGGAATAAGCAAAAGCAAGTAAACATCTCTCTTGCAAACACAGAAGAAAATGGGCAATGGATAAAAGAAGAATGAATCCAGGGTCAGAAAACAGGGGCCAGGAAGTAAGAAGCGAACACTGGCTACTGGCCCTGTTTTCTGTTTAATGGGGCAGACACCAGCTTTTCCTTGCTGATGGATGTTTGTGCAGATGTTACACCCCTCCCTGCTATCCCTGTTAGCGATCAAAGGTCTTGCAGTTTGTCTCTCCATCCTTCTGAACATGCCCCCTTGCCCCACAAACAGCAGTTCTCTGATTAATTAGCACCATTAGTTGCCATCAAAGACATCACCATTTCCATTAATCAAGAGACTAACGTCAGAGCTCGGCCCAGATGTGAGAGCTATTTAGCTTCAGCCATTACGAACTTGGCGGCTGACTTTCCCACATCAAACCGTGGAGAAGTAAATATGAAGAACCAACACAATGGAATGTTATGTAGAAAGATGCACAGGTTAAGGATCATGGGTTCTTGAAATGAGGTGGTCAGTGGAATGGTCAAAAATAACAAGCTCTGCCTCTTTGGGGCACACCTGCAACATCACAACACACATTCAGAAGGACTGATCCTTGCATTGCAATGGCACAGCGGTGAAATGGGGGGTTCTTGGGGGGTTCTTGGTGCTTTCTGAGCTTGACTGTTCCTTGCAGGGCTTTCATTACCCAGGCTAGGTAGCGTCATCAGTGCTAGAAGGGAGTGGAGTTTGCAAAATGGAGGAGGAGGAGAAAGAAAAGCTGAAAGAGAAGATTTGTGAGATCTTTGGTGCAGCAAAGCTCCAGGGATGAAGGTTTGATGATGTTGACCCTCCTCCCAAAGAGGCCATTGACGAAGATGAAATCTGCTCCCAAACACCTTGAATCCAGCACTAGCCTTCAGTTGTTGTCAATTTTTTTTATTTGTGATGGAAGGAGCAATTCATTAAATATATACAGAATGATATCAAATGAATATAATCCATTTTTGTTTTCATTTTAGCTCCCTTTTTAATTGTTCTTGTCACAGTATTAAACTGTTGTTCATCCTAGCTCTGAATGTTGGACTTGGGCAACTTAGTTAAAACTCAATCTGAGTTTGGGCTAGTCACTTCTCACATTATGTAAGAACACGGTGAAGGTAAAATGGATGGAGGTGGCAAAGGAGCCTGCTGAGCTCTTGGGAAGCAACTGTGATATAAATATAAATTCTCCTGCTCTCTCTTCCTCTCTCATATTGACAAGAACTTGCTTCTTCAACAGTGGTCAGCAGAGATCCAGTAACCCCCTGGGTGATGCCAAGATCAAAGTTAATGTGTATTCATTCTTCCCCATTTATTTCTGCACTGCTTTGGAACATCATGACTCAGGGTGGTTTACATAATAAATCAAAGCAAATAAAATGCAACTAGAGTTACAAACCCTTTTTGAGGAAGATTTTTCTTCTCTCTTTACAGAAAGCAAGCAAAGTGGTGGGTCACCTCTATTCTAACGGTAAAAGGACCCTCTCGAATGGGGTCATCAGAGCAGAGGATCTTCCCATCCCTGTGCTATCAACCAAGACTTAAATGTCCTTTTTGGGTGTTTTCAAGCCAGTCTTGATTCCTAGTGACTGCTTGGACAAGACCCTGAAGTTTTCTTGCTACTGTCTCCTTCTTAGGGTTAAGAGAAAGGAACTGGAGCAATGTCACCCAACTGGCTTTGCATCCAAGACAGGAAAGAACACATAGTCCCCTGGTTTCTAGACCAATGCCTTAAGCTCTATACCAAATTCAGTCCTCAAATTATAGCTGTCATTAACTATATGAAAGTGACAGAAATGACAGCAGGTAGCAGCCAGGAAATCCTCCTATGTAGCTTAGATTAGGAGGTCCAAGTGATCTTGATGGCAAACCCGATCCATATGGTTGCCAGCAAAGCAACAGGGTGGAGGTCCATCTCTTCAAAGTGACCAAGGTCAACTGCAGTGCAGTGTTCCCTCTAATTTTTGGGGTGGGGTGGGCGGAAAAGTATAGTGTCTGAGCGGCAGTCCCTTCGGGACTGGGCGGCACAAAAATAATAAATAAATAAATAAACAAACAAACAAATAAATAAATAAAAAACCCACCCTGTTTTGCCTCAGAGAATTTCAAAATAAAATACTGTACTGTGTGTCTATAACAGTGAGCTCATAATAGGGCAACTCTATCAATATCAAAATGCCACTTAAATAGTTGAGCTAATTTCAAACTAGATTTTGATTTTCTTTCTCTCTTCCTTACTCCCATTCTTTTTCTTTCTCTTTTCCTTCCTCTCTTTTTTCTATCTGTTTCTCTCTCTTCCTCTCTTCCTCTCTCTCTCCTTCCCTCTCACTCTTTCCCTCTCGGCTTCTGGGCAGGTTTGGAAAACTCTGAGTTGATGATGATTTTGAAGTGAGCAATTGCTCACTGCTTAGCTTAGAGGGAACTATGCTGCAGTGTTAACTGTTTATTTACTAAATTCGTGCAATGTCCAAATCCAGCAAATTGCTTCCCCCGCCCCATCCTATTTATTTTCATATCCAATCAATATTTTAAAGGGGGATCTGGAATCATGCTGTAGTTGTATGGGAATGGAACCAACTCCCCCCAGAGATTAGAACTGCCCCCACCCTCCTTGCCTTTCGTAAACAACTTAAAACCCACCTCTGCCGCCAGGCATGGGGGAATTGAGATCCTCTTTCCCCCTAGGCCTTTACAATTCTATGCATGGTATGTATGTATGTATGTTTGGTTTTTATATTAATTGATTTTTAATCATCAATACCAAATTACTATTGTACACTGTTTTATTGTCGCTGTTAGCCGCCCCGAGTCTCTGGAAAGGGGCGGCATACAAATCTAATAAATAAATAAAATAAATAAATAAATAATAGAGCTGGAAGAGACTTTGGAGGTTTTGTAATCCAATCCCCTGCTCAATCAGAAGACCCGATACAATTTGAGACAAGGGACTGTCCAGTCTCTTCTTAAAAGCCTCCAGTGATGGTACACCCACAACTTCTGAAGGCAACTTCTGTTCCCCCGGTTAATCATCCTCACCGTTAGGAAGTTGCTCTTCAATTCCAGGTTGCTTCTCTCCTTGATTAGTTTCCATATGTTGTTCCTTGTCTTGCCTTCAGGTGTTTTGGAGAATAATTCAACCCCCTCTTCTTTGTGGCAGCCCCTCAAATATTGGAATACTACTAACAACTCACATTTACTCCTCAAGTTTTCTTCTCGGTTTTCTTTTTATAGGAGAAAAAAAGCCAACTTCATGTGATTTTTTTTTTGGCCATTAGCAAGTTGTCCATTATTATGGCCATCCAAGGTACCAGCCTAAGCCCTAAGGCTGAACATGAGCCCTGAACCTGCAAAGCTTGTGGCCAAATTAGAATTTAAAAATGTGATAGAAAGGAAAATGATTCAATGCATGGCCAGAGAATCATTTCCACATAACCATCAAATCTAGTTTATGTTCCTTTCATTGACTATTGCAGAATGCATCTTGCATTGCATAAGCCAAGTGCAGCCCAAGGCATGGAAAAAAACTCTGCTTACCTTAACTAGCACACATTTTTATTCTTATTTCTTTGGTTTGCTCTATTTCCTCCTTTGCAGTTATCCTATTTTGGTTTTTGAATGGAACTTATATAACACTCAGTGCCAATTGTTTCCTAATGTAGTGATTTTAGTAGAGCTGCATTTAATACTAATCTTCAGTGCTTGCTTTCTCCTATTTTGGCCAATCAAAATCCATGAAAGCTACTGCTTTCTTTCTTTCCCTGTTTTTCTAATTGTTTTGCATGGGCATTAAAGTAATTTTCTTCCATTTTAAATCTTCTACGGGAAACTCACCAGTGAGTCCAACAGCATGGCTTTAATGAAACATATCCTGAAGAGATTTTGGGAATGCCCCAAGGATTCTTGTTTGTGATGGCAAGAAGAAGGAGAAAATAAGATTTTGGAAAACACCCCCCCCAAGTGTGTTTTAGCCATGGTTTCTCAAAATAAAGACTCTTGGTTCCATATCTTTCTTTCTTTCTTTCTTTCTTTCTTTCTTTCTTTCTTTCTTTCTTTCTTTCTTTCTTTCCTTCCTTCCTTCCTTCCTTCCTTCCTATCTATCTATCATCTATCTATCTATCTATCTATCTATCTATCTATCTATCTATCTATCTATCTATCTATCTATCTATCTATTGTTAGAGTTGAAAGGGACCATGAAGGCCATCAAGTTCAACCCCCTGCCCAAGCAGGAACCCTATAGCACACCAGTCAAGTGGCAGTTCAATCTTCTCTTAAAAATGTCCAGAGTGTTGGAGTTCACAACGTCCGCTGGTAGGTTGTTCCATTGGTTGATCGCTCTGACCGTCAGGAAGTTCCTCCTTATCTCCGTGTTGAATCTCTCCTTGGTCAGCTTCCAGCCGTTGTTCCTTGTCCGGCCCTCTGGTGCCTTGGAGAATAAAGTGATCCCCTCCTCTCTGTGACATCCCCTCGTATACTTGTAGACTGCTATCATGTCCACTCTGGCCCTCCTTTTCTCTAGGCTATCCATGCCCAGTTCCCTCAGTCTCTCTTCGTAAGTCTTGGTTTCCAGTCCCTTAATCATCTTGGTTGCTCTTTTTTGCACCTTCTCCAGAGTTTCAGTGTCTCTTTTGAAGGGTGGTGACCAGAACTGAACACAGTACTCCAGGTGTGGTCGGACCAGGGCGTAGTAGAGTAGTATTAAGACTTCCCTGGTCTTGGAGTGTATTTCCCTGTTGATGCAGCTTAGGATTGTGTTGGCTTTTTTAGCTGCTGCTGCACATTGTTGGCTCATGTTTAGTTGATTGTCCACCAAGACTCATATCTTGGCATGCAGAGAAGAGCAACAAAGATGATCAGGGGTCTGGAGGCTAAACCATATGGTGAAAAAGAAGGATTAGGGCTGACATGATATTTTCCAGTACTGTCACAGAGAAGAGGGGATTGACTTATTCTCCAAAATACCTGAGGTCAGGACAAGAAGCAATGGGTAGAAGATCATTAAAGAGAGATCCAATCTAGAACTAAGGAGAAATTTTCTGTAAGTGAGAACAATTATTCAGTGGAACAGTCTGCCACCAGAGGTTGACACTGAAGGACTTCAAGAATGCCACTTTCTGCCACAGTTGTCTTATTTTCAGCAGGAAAATCATACCGGGAAGAAAAAGAAATATTATTATTATATATCTCCGTTCTAATCTAACTGTGTGAAAGTTTCTATGTATTTAAAGAAATTGAGATTAAAATAATCTGTGGTATAGAATGCAATTGTCCTGGCCCTCTTTCTCTGCAGCAGTACTTATTCAGCTGGGTCTTGGCTGCATTGTGAGATATATTCAATCAGGAACAATGGGTCTCATATATGCTTTATCAATGTGTTATAAACAGAAGGGGCTGCATTTTTATGGTGTTGTGTTCTGCTTGAACTTCTCTGACAGTGTGTTTATATGTGCGCAGCAGGGAAAATAGTCTTGCCTCAAAATCTGTGCAGTTCTACTAAATCTCTCAACTTCAGCTTCTTTGAGGGCATCCTGATGGAATTAATTTAATCCTAGATACAGTTTTGCTTTCCAATACAGAAAATGCAGAAGCCAATCTGTAGGAACTGGGCAAAATCCTACGTGAATCCAGATTCATTCATTCATTCATTCATTCATTCATTCATTCATTCATTCATTCATTCATTCAATTTTTATGCCGCCCTTCTCCTTAGACTCAGGGCGGCTTACAACATGTTAGCAATAGCACTTTTTTAACAGAGCTCGGTTATTGCCCCCACAATCCGGGTCCTCATTTTACCCACCTCGGAAGGATGGAAGGCTGAGTCAACCTTGAGCCGGTGATGAGATTTGAACCGCTGACCTTCAGATCTACAAGTCAGCTTCAGTGGCCTGCAGTACAGCACTCTACCTGCTGCGCCACCCCGGCTCATTATATATATATAATTATATCATTATATACATCAGAATGCACTATTTCAGGTAAACTCTGCCCACTGCCAGGAGTTCAATCCTGATAGGCTCCATGTTGACTTAGCCTTCCATCCTTCCGAGGTTGGTAAAATATGGACCCAGATTGTTGGGGGCAAGAGGCTGACATTTATAAACAACTCACAGAGTGCTGTAAAGCACTATGGAATGGTATATAAGTCTAAGTGCTATTGCTGTAAGAAAGACCTATGAGAAAAAAATATTCAGGCTTCTGACTTTTGCATAGATAGGTTAGTTTCTACTTTCTATATCTTAGGGAATTTTAATTTGCTGTAGGAGTCTAGTGCAGAACAACTGGATGGCAGCAAATTGCTCCCCCTGCCTTGTATTATATGCAATAACCTTTCTGGTGTAGCTGGAGGTGGCCACAGCCCACCTTAATGTGGTTTCATTCATCACTATAGGGAGAATCCTCCTTTCAGTTAAGGTTTGTGGACTGATTTCTAAGTCCTGCCTTAGTCACTGAAACTGGTTGGGTGATGAAGAATGGTTGCAGGATTTGGGTTTGGCTAGTGTAGAGAAAAGAAGGACTGGGGGGGGGGCAGGATAGCAGTCTTCCAATATTTGAGGAGCTGCCATAAAAAGAGTGGGTCAACTTATTTTCCAAAGTGCCTGAAGGCAAGACAAGAAACAATGGATGGAAAATAATCAAGGAGAGAAGCAACCTAGAATTAAAGGAGAAACTTCCTAACAGTGAGAACAATAAAGCAGTGGAACAGCTTGCCTCCAGACAGCAATAGCGATAGCATTTTATATACAGTGGAACCCCGACATAAGAGCTGCTCTACTTAAGAGCAACTCGAGATAAGAGCTGGGAGGGGAGAGATATTTTTGTTCTACTTACAAGCCCAAATTCGAGATACAAGCGCCAAGGAGCTGTCTCCTGAAGCCAAACGCTAACTTCCGCGTTCGGCTTCAGGAGACAGCTGCGAAGCGGCGCGCGTGTTTTAAAAGGTTGCAGCCGGCCTGGGGGGTTCGGGGGGGTGCTTGCAGCTTTCTTTCTTGCTCTTTTTCTTTCTCTCTTTTACCTTCCCTTCCTCTATTTCTTCTTTTCTTTCTCCTTCCCACCTTCTTCCCTCCCTCCCTCCCTTCACTCATTCCTCTCTTACTCTCCCCTTTCATAAGTTTCCTTGCTTCCTTCCTTCCTCTGTTCCTGTCCCTTCCCCCTTTCTTTCTTTCTTTCTTTCTTTCTTTCTTTCTTTCTTTCTTTCTTTCTTTCTTTCTTTCTTGCTCTTTTTCTTTCTCTCTTTTACCTTCCCTTCCTCTATTTCTTCTTTTCTTTCTCTTTCCCACCTTCTTCCCTCCCTCCCTCCCTTCACTCATTCCTCTCTTACTCTCCCCTTTCATAAGTTTCCTTGCTTCCTTCCTCTGTTCCTGTCCCTTCCCTCTTTCCTTCCTTCCTTCCCACCCTCCGTCCATTCATTCACCCATTCCTCTCTTGATCGCTTAAAGCCGGTCCCTGGTGCAAAAAGGGTTGGGGACCTCTGTCCTACAGGATTGGGTGGCAGAGAAGTTGAACATATGTAAATTTAAAAGTTTAAGAAAGTTTACAAGTTAAGTGAAAGAAACTTCATTATTCATTTATATGTACATGTACATTTCTTCATTAAAAACATGTCTTTCTGCATAATTTAGACTAACTTTGTGAGTTTTTTGAGGGCTGGAACCAATTAAAATTATTTACATTAATTCCTATGGGGAAAAGTCGTTCGAGATAAGAGCTGCTCGACTTAAGAGCCCAGGTCCGGAACGAATTAAACTCGTATCTCGAGGTACCACTGTACTGCTTCACAGGGCTTTCCAGCCCTCTCTAAGCGGTTTACAGAGAGTCAGCCTCTTGCCCCCAACAATCTGGGTCTTCATTTTACCGACCTCGGAAGGATGGAAGGCTGAGTCCACCTTGAGCCTACTGAGATTCAAACTATCGAACTGCTGCACTCTAACCACTGCGCCACCAAGACGTTGTGGGTGCTTCATCATTGGAGCTTTTTAAAAAGATGCTGCACAATCACTTGTCTGAAATGGTGTAGGACAGTAATAGCGAACCTTTTTGGCACTTGTCATGCAGAAACGTCACAAGAGTGAGCGTGCTTGTCACAGCCGTGCTCTGGAAAAGCCAAAGTTCTGGGTTCTAGTGCGCAGGCATGCACGATGATCTGCTGGGCAGCACGCATGCGCAGGCTGCTTTTTGGCACTGTCACACGTACAAAGGAATAACACTCTGAAAAAGCCAAACTTCCGGGTTCTGGTGTACGTGTGCACCCAACAATCAGATGCCCGGCGCACATGCACACTATCAGTTTTCAGCATAGCCGTGCACGCAAAGCACAGCTGATTCTCACCTGCGCATGCATGCCAGGAACCCAGAACGCAAACAGGCAAGGCGCATGCTAGGCGACATGGCTCCGCGTGCCACTTTGGCCACGCGTATCATACGTTTGCCATCAGGGGTATAGGATCTGAACTAGAAGACTCCAAAGGTCCCTTCCAGCTCTATTATGACTCTCATTCTGGCTCTCAGCTCCATCTCACCTGGCAGTTGTAGGGGCAATTGTAGGAGGAAGGTGCATTGGATATGTTCATGGCCTTGAGTTATTTGTAAAAACGATAAAGGCAGGATAGAAATACAAAATGCAAAAAAGATTATGGAGGTTTGGGGTTTTGTCTCCAGTTACAGAGCCAAGGAACCAGCTAGCACTCACCTCCAGGCTTGGTACAAGCACCCAGTAGGTTGACCACATTGAGATGATGGCCAATGTGGATCAGGATCTTCAGTTCCGACATCAGAGCCTTGCACTCATTGGTCGTTGCACACTCTGCTTGAAAAAGAGGACACAAGCATCTTTACACCACAGGATATCAGCAACGGGAAGAGTCAAATCCTGTTTATGTTTGAAAAGGAAGCAAACACCACCATGGGAAAAAACAAAGTGTGCCCTGATCTCTTTTAGGGTCTCTGTGTATTATTTCCCACTAGATAAGGCACAATTTCCTGCCTTGATCTTCTCAAAGGTTCTTATCTGCAAGAAGACACTGAGCTGTTTTAGAAAACCTTTTAAGCTCCCAATTTCCTGCTAGGAGAACACAGGAGAATGTTGACCATTCAGCAACAACGGTAGTTCTAAAAGTTAAAACCTTTTTGTCCTCTAGAGGTCTATATACCATTGGAAATAATTCAGATGGATGGAGAAACATTGAGACCAAAAGAGAGACTTGGCTTTAGAGGCTGTCTTGAAGATCAGGATCATCTCCAGGACAGCCTAGATCCGTGATGGCGAACCGTTTTCGGTTTGCGTGCCAAAAGGGGAGTGGGGGAGTTGGGGGGATAGCATGTGTAACGTGTCCACACCCCTCCCCCTGTGCATGTGCACCCCCATGCGGTGCTCCCCCCCCCCACATATGTGCACAGGTGTTTCTGAAGCCTGGTAGGTTAAAAAAAAATCGCCAAACAGACAAACCGGAAAAATACACTTCTGGTTTGCTGTTGTGTTATGTTTTTTTCACTCCTAACCCCATAAGCATGTTATCACTAAAAAAGTAGAAAATTCAAAAAGCTTGGCATTCAGAGAAACCAGCCCTCAATAGACACATAATGTTAACTTTATATCCCCTAACCTGATAGGCATCTATCACTGATAGGCCACACGGTAAAATATATCAGAGACAAAGTAGGGGGGAGCTTGTGAAATATCGCTGCGCCTGAGCATCCTTTCAGCGCCCAGACACATGTGGGCAAGGGTACCCAAGAAGGTGGGCACTCCACCCAGGGCAAACACCCCGTGCTAAACTCCATCATGCAGACCAAGTGCCCGCCGTTTCCCCTTCCCTATATATACACTGTATATTCCTATATTCTTCCCCTATATGTGTCTGTATGTATATAATTCAAATGTATATATATGTATTTGAACATTACATATGTCTCCTTTTGCAAAAGTAAGTTTTATATATATATATATCTATATATTGGTTTATAATATATATATATATATATATATTGAATATTATATGTTTCTTTTTGCAATGGGGAGTTTGCTATGTATTTATTTTATATGTACTGTATTTATATTATATGTATTTTTGCTGATAAGTGAAAGAGGAGGGATTTGAACCTGTAGCATGTTGCATGGAAGGCAGGATATTAACCCTTGTGCTACAGGCCCACCTCCGAATCAGCCTTTGCCAGGGAAAAGCAATATGGTTGATTTTCTGTCAAAATAACCCTGGTATTCCAAACAGGGGAAATATATATTTCTATATAATGGCCTATATAATGGTATACAGAGTTGGCCTTCTCCGGGTCCCGTCGACTAAACAATGTCGTCTGGCAGGTCCCAGGGGAAGAGCCTTCTCTGTGGCGGCCCCGACCCTCTGGAACCAGCTCCCCCCTGAGATTAGAATTACCCCCACCCTCCTTGCCTTTCGTAAACTCCTTAAAACCCACCTCTGCCGTCAGGCATGGGGAAACTGATATAACTTCCCTAGGCCTATATTGTTTATGTATGGTGTGTTGTGTGCATGTTTTTAAATTATGGGTTTTTAGTTTAAATTATTAGATTTATATTACAGATTGTTTTGCTACTATTGTTGTGAGCTACCCCGAGTCTACGGAGAGGGGCGGCATACAAATGTAATTAATAATAATAAAAATAATAATAATAATAATAATAATATATCTTATAGCTGCAGCTGAAAAAGAGGTGGCACTTTAGTTTCAGCGTTTCCCCTACTTCACAGAGCCCCCTCCCCTTCTTTTTACTCCAGCTTTTTTGGCTGCACCTGAAAAAGAGGTTAAGCTTTACTTTCACTGCATGGGACTCCCCATCCTAAGACTCCTGCCCTTGAAGGGCATAAGCAGTGCTCTCCCCAAAGGCTTTTGCGTCAGGCAAGCTAACCTTCCCTTCCCCCCCCCAATTCATGGGGCACTTTTTATTCATGTTTTTCTGAATTGCTTTAGGACGAGTTTCAATGACCTATGGGCAAGACTTTCCGGTGAGTCCATTGTGCTGTTTTTTGCACTCCAGGGCTTCAGGGAAACTTCCCTGAAATGTCCAGAATGCGAAGAACAGCAGAATGTCCATTCTGCAATTATTTTGTACTCCAGGGCTTCAGAGAAGCTTTCATGAAGCGTCTGGAGGGTGAAACTGCCCAAGACCAAAAATCAGCTGGTCAGCGCGCGCAAGCCGTCTGGAGCGGAAACCTAGCAAAGTCTGGCGTGCCCTCCGATATGGCTCCGTGTGCCATAAGTTCACCATCATGGGCCAAGATCATTCCAGGAGATCAGAACAATGAACCATTCACAAGGTGGATTAATTCATTCATTGCTTGAATTTTATTCTTTATTACTAATACAGTCCCGTAATGGTTTACACTACAGCTTGGCTTCTCTTCATTTATTTTTGAGTTAAATCTCCTTCATTGCGTTCCATTGACATATGTTTCTGTTTCTTTCTTTTCCACTCATGTTTACAGTTCAGTACTATCATTCCCTCTTTACCAGGGAAGAGCCATATGGCTGATTTTCTGTCGAAATGACCCTGGTATTCCCAGAGGGGAGGAATATGTATGTATGTATGTATGTATGTATGTATGTATGTATGTATGTATGTATTATTTATTTATTGATTGATTTGATTTTTATGCAGCCCTTATCCTTAGACTCAGGGCGGCTTACAACGTGTTAGCAATAGCACTTTTTAACAGAGCCAGCATATTGCCCCCACAATCCGGGTCCTCATTTTACCCACCTCGGAAGGATTGAAGGCTGAGTCAACCTTGAGCCCGTGATGAGATTTGTAACTCTGACCTTCAGATCTACAAGTCAGCTTCAGTGGCCTGCAGTACAGCCCTCTACCTGCTGCGCCACCCCAGCTCTTTTTTGGATGTATGCATGTATATGCATGTATGTGTGTATGTATGTATGTATGCATGCATGTATGTATGTTTGAATATTATACTGTATATTTCTATATAATGTTCTATATATCGGTATGTATTACATATGCCATTATATATATATAATATTTAAATTTAATATTTAATAATTATATATTTAATATTTAAGTATTAAACTGACATATATTTATGTTTCTTTCTTTTCCAATCATGTTTACAGTTCGGTACTATCATCCGGAAGAGCTTCAGGGTTCCATGCAAGGCTAAATGCAGGCTCTTCAACTGAAGTTGGGTATGTACACTAGCAAGATATGGCTATAACAGTGGAACTTAATTAAGCGAAGGAAGGAGCCCATTTAAAAATGGAAGCATATGAAGAGTGACTGCAGGAATTGGGTACGTCTAATCTAGTGAAAAGAACTAGTGGTGACATGATAGCAGACTTCCAATATCCAAGGAGTTGCCACAAAGAAAAAGGGATCAGCCTCTTCTCCAAAGCACCAGAAGGCAAAACAATAGATGGAGACTAATCAAGGAGAGAAACCACTGAAGAGAATCTTAATTAAAAGAAATGTCCTAACAGTGAAAACAATTAACCAATGGAATGGCTTGCCTTCAGAAGTTGTGGGTGCTCCATCATTGGAGGTTTTTAAGAAGAAACCGGGCAGCCATTTGTCTGAAGTGGTACAGGGTCTCCTGTACTAAAAGACCTCCTAGGTCTTCGTTATTCTGTTTTATTCCCTTGGTTTCTGGCGTGTTTCTTTAGCTCGTCTCTCATCCTATTTATATCTTTTTCTCTTTAGATGTTTTTCCTTGTCTTTCACTCCATGCAGGAAGCTTGAACAAAGTGTTCCTTTTCTCACTTGTAGAGAAAATTGCTTACTTGAAAATGGTTTTTGAAATTAGACCAGGCTGAACTCGGGCTGAGCAGTGCACCAATTATACACCAGTTCTTAATATTTAAAATATTAACATTTAATAATTAGGCAACATAATCCCACAATAGCTCAGTTTCTCACAAGTCATATCAATGACTTCCAGGAAAGGTCTAGAGACAACAGCTGTTGAGAACTACTGTATTTTCCTTGGAAACATTTCTCAAACAATTCATATATTTAACAAGTTGTAGGATGAGTGTACTTCCTTGTGGGATAATTCCACAGCATGGAAAAAAATGTCAGAGGGACTCTTGAAAATAGTACTAAAGAGAGAATGGTGGCTATTCCTGTTGCTCTTGGAAAGAAAGTTGGATGTTCAAAATAATTTGGATCATACATAAAAGGATAAGAGAGTAACAGAATTGAAAGAAACCTTGGGGGTCTTCTATCTGACACTCTGCTCAGGCAGGAAGCCCTCCCCAACTCCAGACAAATGGCTCTCCAGACTCTTCAGCCCCCACAACCTCTGAAGGCAAGGCACTGATTGATTATACTGACTGTCAGGATATTTCTCCTTATTTTTAGGTTGCTTCTCGCCTTGATTATTTTCCACCCATTGCTTCTTCTCCTGTCTTCAGGTGCTTTGGAGAATAGATTAACTCCCTCTTCTATGTGGCAGCTTCTTAGTTATTGGATATTGGATAAGGATGAGCAGATGACTGACCAAACGTTGTGCTAACATCTTGATTTTTTGTGTTGTGAAGCAAAAGAGGCTTCACAATGAAATGTAACCAAAATACGATTTTTCAGTGATAAAAGAAATAGGTCCATCCCTCACCTAGATAGACAAAAATCCACAATGTATTTTAAAACCTACTATCCCAAGCAATTGATATGGTAAATGGTATATTTATTCACCAAGTATCCATAGAGAGAACTGGTATGTAAATGTAATTACTTGATGCCAGATGGCTCAAACCTTGTCACTGGAAAGAAAATAAATTTGCTTATGTTGGCAAAGTTTGTGCTCCTCATCCTTAACACAATTCCTTTCTGATTTCTTTAAATACTGAAATGTTAAGGTATTTGTGCTACTAGGAATTCATCCATGAGTAGAAAAAATACAAACCTTTGACTGGCCCATCTATCACTCATTGTATGGGCTGCTTCCAGGCTAAACTAGATTTCTTTGTAAGGTCTCCTGCCTTGGGCAGGATTTGGTCTAGAAGACCTCCAACATCTCTTCCAGCCCTATGATTCTGTGATTTGCCCTTAATTGATTTAACTTGTTAATATCTCTATAACACTTTCAGGCATTAAGTAACAAGGGGATATATATTCCAGCTTCCCACGGTTTGCTGAAAGTCTCTGTATGTTAATGAAATATGTTGGAAATGAGGGAATAACTCTAATTAGCTGAACATACTTATAGCATCTAACCTGGAGTTTCTCAAATTTGGCAAGCTTGAAGATGTGTGGACTTCGACGCCCAGAATTCCCCAGCCAGCCAATCCTGGGAGTTGAAGTTCACACGTCTTCAAGTTGCCAAAGTTGAGAAACATTGATCTAATCTCTGGCATGCCAGAAAGTAAACTTGGATCTTGTGCATGTCCATTAGCTCAGGCCCACACTCCTGTGCTTTGGGCAGAGAGAGTCCTCGTGTGTCCTCTAGAGAAGCTCTACCCATCGTCATCCCTGGTGGTACTTCATGTTGCCCTTCTAGAAGTTGGGTTGTACAGGACATTTCTGAAAAGGGTCCATGGCAATGCTTGTTTCCTCATGTCAGAAATTCAAAGCTAGAGGTTTCAGAGTCATAAATATAGATGCTCTGGAAGTTTCAGCACTTGGCTGAGAGCAATACACTCAGTGTTGAACCCACATCTGCATGGATGCCATTACAGTACCTGGCATCATGTCACCTGCCATCGCATATTATTTACATGTTGGGTTGGGAATAGGCAAAAAGCCACAAGTTGAGGCAATAGAAGGGGGAAACAACTAGTGGGTTCTCTTAAATGGAGAACATGTTTAGGATGCTTTCTTGGCATGGTTATCATGATGAGGAGCCTTGGTTGCATCTAGGAAAGTTAGAGGGTGGATGTGTGCAATCACAAAATATTTAACCTGATACCTCTTCTATCTTCCTGGGACGATGACTTCCCAACCTATCTCCTTTCTGTGTACTCTCCTTCAATTGAAGCATCAAACTTAACACAGTTAACAAACAAATAATAGAGTTGGAAGGGACACTTGAGGTCTTCTAGTCCAGTTCAAGCAGGAGAGCCTATCACTATTCCAGACAAATGGCTGTCCAGTCTTTTCTTAAAAGCCTCCAGTGATGGAGCATCCACAACTTCTGAAGGCAAGGAATTCCACTGATTAATTGTTTTCACTGTTAGGGAATATATAAATATCTTCTTAGTTCTAGGTTGCTTCTCTCCTTTCCATCCATTGTTTCTTGTCCTGCTTTCTGGTGCTTTGGAGAATAGGCTGACCCCCTCATATATGAAGTCCTACATATATTGGAACACTGCTATCATGTCACCCCTTTCGCCACCCAGCATTTTTATTTATGAGAAAGTCTTGCATGGGTTCAAAAAACACAGCGGTAATTTCTTTCTAAAATGTAGCAAGGCTGATGTCAGTTTCCTACATTTCCCCCCCACTGAAAGCAACTGAAAGCCTGGGATGAAGAGATTTTTGACATAAATGTGAGAGAAGGTGATAAGCTACTGAAATGGTTTTGTACTTGTCTTGATGAAGGAGGAAGTCATTTCTTCATATACCTTTCTTTTTCTTTATATGTCTTTTCCCTTCCCCCTTTTTTCTCTGCACTTTTCATTTTATTTTTTCTTAGCTTGGGTTCATTTTTTATCTTTGTATTTTTACACTGCAATAAAAATTCCAGTAAAGGAGAATATTTGTAGCTCAGGGTTGAAATGAAGGGTCCCTGGTGATGTCTGAGCTTGGTTGTTTTCTTGCAAATGTTTCAAGACCCAACTAGGAAACATAATCAGTTCTAAGGGTGACTAGCTGACTAGCACTGATGATGTTAACGAGTGTGGGCAATTAAATGTATGCAAGAAAACAAACTCAGAATGCAATTAAAAATATTATTAAAAAGTGAAAGCTACTGAAAAAACAATACAGCCAAACCAGGCAGGATGCTCAAGGACGTAACAATAGGAACCAAAGTGCCATAGGCCATATTGTCCATGCCACTCCAGAGTTACCGTAAGGAAGAGAGAAGGAAGAGTAATAAAAGGAATCCCATCCTTCCTTATTCCATTTTCAACTGCAACTGGCTTTGGATTTCAGAAGAAACTGTTGAGGGGTCTGAGAGAAGTGTACCTTTAAGCATTTTAACAGCCACTGTTTTGCAGGTTGAGGATTTATCTATGCCAAAAGCAGATGCTTCCACCACTTTGCCAAAAGCACCATGGCCCAGAGTTTTACCTAGAGAAGCAAGAGAAAAGAGTGAGCCAAGCAGCACCCACAACACCAGCCATTGAAGAGAAGCAGGGGTGTCTGAGACAAACACTCACTGTAGCCAACTCGCCGTGGAAAAAGAATTACACTAAGATTGAAGAAGTGATGGAATATAGCCATTAAAAAAAGGATGTGATAAGGGGGGACAAAATGAAATGCAAAAGACAAAAATTAAAATATTTTTAAAATCATTTTAAATCCTGAAATTGAATGATTGAATTGTCCCGTGGAGAGTTAGCTCACGGTGAGTTGACTGCAGTTGAGCTGTCCCATTCCGAAGCAAGGTTGGGTGTTGCAAGACCAATGGAGGGACCTGCTTTGCAACACTCCAGTCCCAGTATAAAAGAAGTTTGTTCTGCAAAAACAGACCTGCAAAGCGAGATTTCTCTAATTTTGCTTGTTTTGCACAATTTATTGCTTCTACACCCTCTATTTTGCAGTGCCAATTCTCCGCTTTTGCAGAAATAACCCTTGACATTTTTTTTTCTGAAGATGTCTCACTTTCAAATATAAATCTCTAATCATGCTGGGGAAAAGAAAATCATCTTGTTTATTCAAAGAGGGAAGGAAGGAAACATTGCGATATAAACATCATTAAGATGTAAACATCATAATATCCAGCCATGACTTTCCTTTGTTCCTTTTCCCCCCTTATTTTTCATTACTCTATATTTTAATTTTGAGATTGTGTTGATCATTCCCTGCTGTTGTATGCATTTTTAATAGGTTGCATAATAAAATGTATTTTTAAAAAAAAAAATGGAGACAATTATTATATTGTGGAAGCCAACGACACGGCAGGATGCTCTCGCCAAAATTTCTTAGTCAAAAAATCCTTTGAATATTTCTTTTTGAAGATCCATAAGTATAATTTTGTAATTAAAAAAAAAGAGTGAATTTTTTTCAAGAAAAGGAGCGGAGGGAGGAATCTCAGAAAAGGTGGGTTCTGCTCACAAGAGCCCAGCCTGAATACTCTTTGGATTTGCAGGAATTGTCATATTGACATACAAAGTGCATGCAGGAGAATCCATTCCCCCCCCCCAAATTATCCCAATAAACATGCAACAGAAACTCCGCATCTCATGCTAGAATATATGTATAAACTGAATCGAGTTTATAAACTTATGAAATAATACAAAACACAAAGAGAAAAAGACACAAAATCAAAGGTTCATACATTTCAGGGAACATAAAAAGCAGAATAATTTACAGAATTCAGAAAAGCTTGCAAAATTGTGCATTGCTACAAAGCTTTGCATGGATCCCTCAATCTTTATTATTCAATTAAATAATTTTGTTTTTAGTCCTCCTCTTCTTCCTCCCACCAAACATTGATAATCAGGCAGATTCTAGATTGTTTTCACATTCATTGGGAATAAGTAAATTTGTGGGCCAAATATTAAAATATAAAGGAAGCTTAACAATGGGAAAGTATTGTAGCAAGCTGACATTTCATAGAGAAGGAGTGGATTTTCTAACAACAGAGACTGCTGGAATGGAAAAATTCCCAGGATTAATCTTTGTGTTACAATTAGTGAACCGCAAATAATTGAAAAATGATTCTTAGCCTTTTGCACTCTGCAGAATATTATGGGATCTGGAGACACTTCATAAAAACTTTATGGCCCATATCAGGTTCACTCAAGCTGGCAAGTAGGACGTTTGATTAATAAATCTGAGAATTGTTCACCAAGCGTAACAGACTGAATTTGTGCTTGAAACCAGAAGTGGGTTCCTCCCAGTTTGGACTGCTTCACCCAAACCAGTAGCAAACCGCTAGTGACGTCATGATGATGCCACAGAACCGGTTTGGTTGGTGCCAGTCGGGGGGCGCCACCATATATTTTATCCTATTCCTTTCAAGGCAGAGGTGAGGCCTAACAAATCTCATTAATGTTCTGCATGAAGCTAAAGACATCCCATAGACAGAGACAAATGACACCGTCTCTTTCAGATATTTTGGGGTGACAACTGCCATCATCATTCATGCAAAACATCTGGAAGTCATCTAACTGACCATCCCTCCAGTAAACAATGGATTCGCATCATTATCATTGTGCTGAATCCAATGACGTACAAATGGACTATTAGCTGTCCAATCCATCCCAGATGTGTTCAGCTGCAACTGCAGCAGAGTCACCAGGAATTCTTGGAAGGGGGACCTGGGCAGCAATCCAGAACTATTCAAGGTTGGGTCAAGGGCAGCTCAGCACAGCCAACTTCACTGGGGCCAACTCTCTCTGGGACAACTTGCCACAGGGCAAGAGTTACACCAGGGGCCACCAATCATGGCAACTCTTATGGACTTCAACTCCCAGAATTCTGCAGCCAACTATGCTGGCTGGAGAATTCTGGGAGTTCAAGCCCACAAGTTTTAGTGTTACATTAATACCAAAGGAATGGTGGAATAGAATAATTAAGGAAAGTATGGAAAAGGAGGCACAAAATGAAATGTGAATGGTAATATTAATGTTTGAATTATTTTATATGCTTAAACTGAATTGTTGCAAGTTTTCCAGTGGTGAGTTGGTTGCACCAAGTTGGTCATGCCAAGTGGTCTCATTCTGTTCAAGGTCAACCCAACAACACACAAGCTTGCCTAGGTCCCACATACCCAGCCGCAGCCGATCCCTTGGGAACTCCCATTTGTTGCTGTCGTAAGGAAGACGTTCGCACTGCTCGTCCAGGGGCATCTCCTCTGGGTCCATGATGATGGATAAATATCCAGTTTTAATGTCGGTGGCATCCGGCTGAAAGAGAAAAAGAAACTCCCTATGATCAAAATTGGAAGAAGATGGACGGAGCCAATGAACACAGAATGAGGTGAGAAGACAGAAGCACCATCCCTGCAAAGGTTTGAACAAAGGTTCTTCCTCCTAAGGGGGCATGAAAACCCACCTTCTCCTCTTTTTTTAATTCACTAGCCTGTATTCTTTTTATAGTTGCGTGGATGTATAAATACTATATGGACTTGCCCAGTATAATGGGTTTCATTTACCTTTTCTACCAGTTCGGAGATGTGTGCGCGTGTAGATCATCCCTGATGATGTCTGAATGGGTGGGCGGAGCCTTCTGCTGCTGCCACCACTGGTTCGCCCAAAACGGAGTGAACTGGTAGCAACCTAGTCAGACCACACCTAGAGTACCGCATTCAATTTTAGTCACCCCACTACAAAAAGGACATTGAAGCTCTAGAGAAAGTACAGAAGAGAGCAACCAGAATGATCAGGGGACTGGAAACCAAGACATACAAAGAGAGGTTGCAGGAACTGGGCATGGGTAGTCTAGCCAAAAGGAGGTCCAGGGAGACATGATAGCAGTATACAGATATTTGTGGGGTTGCCACAGAGAGGAGGGGGTCACACTATTTTCCAGGGCACCAGAGGGCCAGACAAGGAGCAACGGATGGAAGCTGACCAAGGAAAGATTCAACCTGGAAATAAGGAAGAACTTCTTGACAGTGAGAGCGATCAACCAGTGGAACAGCCTGCCAGCCGAGGTTGTGAACACCCCATCACTTGACACATTCAAAAGAAAATTGGACTGCCATCTGGCTGGGGAGGTGTAGGGTTTCCTGCTTGAGCAGGGGGTTGGACTTGATGACCTGCAAGGTCCCTTTTAACTCTAATAATAAATAAATAAACCCACCACTGGGCTTGCCTAGTCATCTGTAGCCAGTTAAATCGCTACAGGCAACTACCAGGCAACTGGACATGTTGGCATTCAATTCCAGCCTTGCTTGGACTTTCTCTTTCACACTACTGTTAACACAGCCTGGAATTGATTAACCCACTGAACAAGGATTAGGAAAATGGTGTGTTAGGAAAAGGAGTCTCTACCAACCTTGGCGGGACCCAG
Source organism: Erythrolamprus reginae (assembly GCF_031021105.1). NCBI lineage: Eukaryota > Metazoa > Chordata > Lepidosauria > Squamata > Dipsadidae > Erythrolamprus > Erythrolamprus reginae. The sequence continues at coordinate 36,971,446 of NC_091957.1, forward strand.
GGGAAGAGCCTTCTCTGTGGTGGCCCCGGCCCTCTGGAACCAACTCCCCCCAGAGATTAGAATTGCCCCCACCCTCCTTGCCTTTCGTAAGCTACCTTAAAACCCACCTCTGACGCCAGGCATGGGGGAATTGAGATTCCCTTTCCCCCTAGGCCTTTACAATTTTATGCATGGTATGTCTGTATGTATTTTTGTTTTTTTATATTAATGGGGTTTTAATCGTTTTTAGTATTGGATTATTACTGTACGCTGTTTTATGATTGCTGTTAGCCGCCGCGAGTCTTCGGAGAGGGGCGGCATATAAATCCAATAAATAAATAAATAAATAAATAAACCTACTAAGCAAGCAGAGCTCAGAAATGACAGAGATATAGAATTCACACACTTGCGAGATGACACTCTTCCAATCTCTTCCAACTCTCTTGTCCCCCCCCCCCTGGGATTATGGTTGGGCAAAACATTCAGAAGGGGTACAGTTAGTCCTCGACTTATGACTACAATTGAACCCCAAAATTCTGTTGCTGCGATATATATTAAGTGAATTTTATCCCGTTTTACGACCTTTCTGGCCACAGTTATTAAATTAATCACTGCAATGGTTACAGTTAGTAACAAGTTTGTTGAGTGAATCTGGCTTCCTTTTGACTTTGCTGGTCAAAAGGTCACAAAAGGTGGTCACATGATCCCGGGACACTGCAACAGTCACAAGTATGAGTCAGTTGGCAAGCGTCTGAATTTTGATCTTGTGAATATGAGGACACTGTAATGGATGTAAGTGTGAAAAATGATCACAAGTCACTTTTTTCATGGCCACTAAATGAACTGTCTACAGGACTACCCGTACTTTAAAAAATGTGAGAGATGGACAAACTATCTCTGTTTGAATCATCAAAGTAGCCATGTCTTTTACCCCTGGAATTGCATGATTTAGAAGCTGCCTCCAGATGCCTCCGCAGGATTAAACAGCTGTAGGTGAATGAAGACTTTCCTCTGTCGTTTGTGGCACTATAGAAAATGGACTTCTGCACCACTTAAAGTGATCCATCATCTTCCAGCACCTAAAGGGGTTCACTTCTAAGCCTAAACATGTGGATCACCTTACTTTTCTGAGTTTCCGTATGAAGAGGGTCAGAAGGAGCCAAAAGAGGGTGGCTGCTAGACCAGTGCAAACCAAGATGATAACTTCTATGTTGGATTTTTCTTCAGAGCCTGAAAAAGACACAAGAAGATTGTGACTCAAGGTCCACTGACCCACTACTCCATCAAGCTTCACTTGCAACAAACCATACCTGTATTGCTTAACAACAGTTAAAAGTGCAATTGTAATCGAAGCATAAACTGTCGGAGACAAACCATTTCATCTTGCGCCTCTCACCTTCTATTTTAATAAATGCCCGGGTGCTGTCTTGACCCATCTCGTTGATCGCTTGGCATTCATAATGACCCTCGTCATCCTTTTTCACTCGTTCAATCACCAAAGTGTTGTTTTCCATAGAAATTCCTGGAAGAAGGAAGGAGATGGGGGACAGGTGGGGAGAAAAGAGCATTATTTTCAATGCATCATGTATTAGAGACTATCCCCGCCCCCCCGAGAGAAATTGGTGCTGGAATCGCTTGGCCTCATTATGTAGCCTCAGAAAAAAGAAGTCTTTGTGTGTGCCCATAAAAAGTCAAGATAGTGGCCACAACTACCACCTTGGTGGCTGTGCTCCCCAGAGACAGAGATAGTTGGACTGTATTTAGGGATTTTTTAAATCCCTTTGTGGATACCTCTGATAGAAAGAGATCCAAGGACAGGTCGAGGGCCCCTTCATTTGAAACTAATCAGAAGCCCATCTGGTCCAATTTTATTTGTGCTGAAAGCAGGGTCTCTCCAAGGTTTCAGGGAAAGACCCTCTCTTGCATCTTGGCATTTCTGAAAGTCGGTTTTTGAGGAACTGAAAACTAGCATGCAGGGGTGGGTTCTACCACACCTCGCTGCTGGTTCATTTCCTCCCACGCTACGTGGCTGTGCCTCGTAGCGTAAACATTTTTGAAACCCACCACTGCCCAGTCAGGGAGGGGCCATTCAGCATCCACATGTGCCTTGTTTCCCGAGTTGACTCCTTGTCCTCAGTTGTTCTCTCCTAAGAGCTCTGTGCTTACATGCAACTGGAACAGCTGTTCTTCTTCCCCACTTATCTCAGCTTCCATAGGCAGCTGCCTCTCCGGTAGCTGGGAAATGCCCTGAGGTGGGCCTGGCTCTATTTCTGCGCCCAACACAGAGCATCCCTCAGAGTTCCCCCAGACTCCACCCCTGGCCCAAGTTCCTCCCCAGCCTCCTCATCACCTGAATGGGCCACAGCAGGAGATTCCCAGGAGGGAGGGGCTGCATTCCAGATTCTGGAAGTATCATCCTCTGATAGAAAAGTTTAGATAGTTTCTTTGAGATGAAGACAGCCATGTTGGCTCCTTCCTAGAAGTTCTCAGAATATCTCTGTAATGATGTGAGCAGTTGGCTTTAGCTTGTCAAGATTCTGTCGATAGCCGAGGAAGTAAAAAAAAAAAGAAACATGTCTGTCTTGGATTTTGGGGCCTGATACTGAACTTTGTCCTGGTCCGGCTATTTTGGGAACTGAACTTGGGACCTTGAAAATGAATTTTTTTTTACTACTTATCCATGATTCCCCATTTTTCAACAGGCCACGTGTTATCTTAACCGAAAGAAAGAAGCAAGAGTAGCAGCACCTGTCCCAGAAGGCTCACCTGACGCAGGAGCGATGGGGTGGCCATTTTTCAGCCAAGCAATAGCAGGTTTGGGGATCCCGTTGACTTTGCACTCCAGAACGATTGTCCCGCTCACGTTAACCTCCAAATTGGTGAAGTTCTCCATAATGTAAGGCACCGTCTTAACTGCAAACAAAAAGACAAAGTTTTGCACTTCTGTGATCACCAAGGCAACCTTTACTCTGAACAAAAGAAATAAGAAAATTATGAAGATCAAATCAACTCAGATTGGACACCACAGATATTTAAAAGTAAACATTGACCAGAACAAAAATTTAAATTGTTAATATGAAGATGAAGAAGATCCGCCTTTCTCCTCCTCTACCATAAAATGTCCTGTACCGGTAATTTATTAGACCTCATGATTCCAAAGCTAAATCCCAATGCAATTAGTAATACCTGCTCAACATTTATTTTCTTTTTTTCTTTCTTTTTTTCTTTCTTTCTTTCTTTCTTTCTCTCTCTCTCTCTCTCTCTCTCTCTCTCTATCTATCTATTAGATTTGTATACCACCCCTCTCTTTTCCCTACTTTTTCCTTTTCTCCCCATCAAAGAATGAAATCTGGGACCCATTCCACTCCCATCCTTCAGAAGACAGTCCTAACCCCAAAAAGAATGTGTGGTGATAAAAATGTTTTTCTAAAAAGTAATGACTCACCTCAGTTTATTTATGACACTTCCAGAAGGAACGTAAGTTTACAAGGCAGGTTTGGTTCTCCCAACTATATCTCTTCGTAAACCTCCTTTTCCCCTGGGCTTTTTGATGTGCTGTTTTGTTCCCCAAACTAGTCCTGGTCTAGCTGATTTTTTAAAACTAATTTAACTTACTTTCATCATTTCATCCTAGAAAAATTTCCTTTCATTTTTTTTGTTCTTCCCAGGTTGAAGAAATTCTATTATTTCTACTGATTTGATTCCATCTCTAGTGCTATTGCATCTGACTTCCTACCAGAAATTAATGATGCAAATTGGGAAACTTTGCTTTGATTAGTACATTTGCTTTGATTAGTACGTTTCTGTCTAATTATCCAAACACATATAGAGGCTGGAGACAGACTGCATTTTAGAGTCAATTTTGCAAAGACTGCCCCTTTGTGTAAATAGGAATATTGCCAAAACTATACCTGACTATAAATTGGAATATTGCCAGAATTGCCTTGTTGGGCATTTTGAAACACCATAACTCAAAAGTGCTCATAAATAAGTCCATATTATGGAAAGGTTTTCAAATTTGGCAACTTTATGACTGTGGACTTCAAGTCCCAGAATTCTTGACCCAGCATGGCTGCCTGAGGAATTATGGGGATTGAAGTCCACAAGTGTTAAAAGTTGCCAAGTTTGGAGCCCATGAGTTAGAGCAGAGAGCTTCTCAACTTTGGCAACTTTAAGGTGTGTGGATTTCAACTCCCAGAAGTCCAAGCATCTTGAAGTTGCCGAGGTTGAGAAATACCGTATCAGAGAAAAGAATCGGCCACATAGCGTCCAAGAGTGTGTGACGGGACAGATGTTGCCATCCTTCTTACATTTTATGCTGAGCATGGTACTTTTCTCCAGCTGCTTGGTGCGGTTGTGGTAGCTTGATGCTCGGCACTTGTAAAGCCCTGCGTGAGCCTGGGATACATTGTGGATGTCCAGCACTAAGGAAATGGAATAGTTGTCCACCTTCATCTGGGTGAGAGCGGTAGGGACTTCTTCCCAGGTGGGGCCGTACCAGGTGAGGTGATCGTAAAGGTACTTGGAGCACTTGCAGGTCATCTGGACGTGGCTGGTCACAATAGCCGTCCTTTGGGAGTCGGCCTCCAGGCTGGATTGCATGTCTGCAGGAAACACAGAGAGAAGCAGACCGGTCATTTGGACCAGATGGAGCTGAGTCGAGGGAGGCCTTCCTGACTTCCACCTCTGAGGAGAAGGCTTCACAATTTATTTATTTATTTATTTATTTGTTTGTTTGTTTGTTTGTTCGTTCGTTCGTTCGTTCGTTCGTTCATTCATTCATTCATTCATTCATTCATTCATTCATTCATTTATTAGATTTGTATGCCGCCCCTCTCTGCAGACTCAGGGCGGCTAACAACAGTAAAAAGACAATGTAAACAAATCTAATATTAAAAGTAATTTTAAAAACCCCAATTTAAAGAACCAATCATACATACAGACTTACCATGCATAAATTTTATAAGCCTAGGGGGAAGGGAATATCTCAATTCCCCCATGCCTGATGACAGAGGTGGGTTTTAAGGAGCTTACGAAAGGCAAGGAGAGTGGGGGCAACTCTGATATCTGGGGGGAGTTGGTTCCAGAGGGTCAGGGCCGCCACAGAGAAGGCTCTTCCCCTGTGTCCCACCAAACGGCATTGTTTAGTCGACGGGACCCAGAGAAGGCCAACTCTGTCGCTGGGATTCGTGCGGCAGAAGACGGCCCCGGAGATGTTCTGGTCCGGTACAGATAGGCCTAGGCTGACGGCCACAATTGACCCCCAAAAATCCTGTTATTCAATGAAATATTTGCTTTTAGCCTCCATTTTACAAGATTTCTTGCCGCAGTTGTTCAGCGAATCACGTAGTTGTTAAGTTAACGACCCAGTCGTTAAGTGAATCTGGCTTCCACATTGACTTTGCTTGTCGGAAGATTGCAAAAGGGGATCATATGAACCAGTTGCCAAATGTCTGGATCACATGATCAAAGGATACTGTGAAACAGTTTCGTCAGTCAAATGTTTCAGGGCCGTTGTAACTTTGAACAGCCACTGAACTGTTGTAACTCGAGGATTGCCTGTACAGTGCATGGTTGGAGAATATGTTGTGGGCACTTCCACAAAATTGTGACAATCAAAGAAGTAATTTAGCATTGTGTGAGAATGGGAATCCGTAGTCCTCCCCCCTTTCAACTCTATAGAAGGGAAGGACTGAGTGCAGCATTGAATGATTGGAAAGACATAGTTAACTCCCTTCTGCTAATACACATCAGAAATGCAGAAGCAGTTGTAAAATATGGAGTGGTAATTTACGTGTGGGGTGGAGAGAAGGAGGAGAGGAGAAAAAGGAAAGGAGGAGGAGAAAGAGAGGAAAAAGAGAGGAGAAGAATAAGGAGAGAAGAGCCTTTTTATATTATCTATCTATCTATCTATCTATCTATCTATCTATCTATCTATCTATCTATCTATCTATCTATCTATCTATCTTGAGTGGCACAGTAGCCTAGAGGTGGAGCTCTCGCCTCACAATCAGGAGGCTGTGAGTTCAATCCTAGATAGAGGCAGGTATTTTTCTCATTGGACACCATGAATGTTTGCTGCAAATTCCAAGATTGCGCCCCAATGCAAAGGATTATAGGGTCATTAAAGGAAAAGAAAAATCTATCGGTTTGTTTATCTGCAAAGAGGGTTTGATTGCATGATTATGGCTGCCATCTTGCCTTTTCTGACCTCCTCCCCCTGAAAGTCATTGCAGGCTGCATCTTTCGAACTTCCACCAGACAGTCCTTGGCCTTTGGGGTGATGCACATTCTTTACCTGTGATATAGAACCTGATGCTCCTCTCTTCTGTGTCCAAACTGTTGGAAGCCATACAGTAATAGATCCCAGAGACGTTGCTTGATGTCATGGTCAAAGAGCTTAAAACCTTGTAAAGGAAGAGGAAGAAAAGGAGATTACTTTCTGATTAAACATTTCCCTTTATCCACAAAAGGCTGCAAGGACATTGTGTTCTGTCTGGGTCCCCCCTGACGCCAACACCAACTAAAAAGAGTACCAGACACACTGGTAAAAAGCAAAGGCAGTTTATATATTTGAAAGCAAACACAGGTAACAAAAACTGTTCTTACAGACAGGAACGTTATGAAGCTTCACAGAGGTTTCACGACGGCCAGGCAATAAAACAGGATTCTTGCTGGCAAAAACAACACTGGAGGTAATAAAACCTACGCCTCCCCCAAGTCTTCAGCCTTCGAAGCCACAAGCCAGGATCAGAGACGCCAAGAATCGAAGCAAGGTCACAGGACTCCCAATTGATAACTCTCCACAATACAGTAAGGGCGAGCCTGCCTTTTCAACCCTGCTGAGGAGAACCACACCCAAACCCAGCTGTTACCAATTATGGGATGGAAATACCTTGCTAATTGGCCCCTTCTTTGGGCTGCCCGTCTCTGCCTCATATCTATGATAGCCTGGGCGTCTTCATCTAATGAATCCAGGCTACTAGCTGGAGAGAGCCCCCCCCCCGGGGTCTCAGGCTGCTCTCCCTCCTCCTCTTCCTCTTCTGCCTGGTCCTCCCCCTCCTGTTCATCATCCTCCCCCTCTGAGCATGGATCCGGCAGAGTTCCAGCCGTTCCCTGAGGAGCCTCAGGCTGAATCACAACACATTGCTTGGTGACGTAGAACAAAACAGAGTTGGCACTTCCCTTCGCTTGCAGTCAAGACCAATTGTAAAAAAAACATTTCAAACGCTGTGGATTCATGAATGTAAAGTACACAATGGACTTGAAACAGTTAAAAGTACAAAGAGGGCATCACATGGCTTATAGGAGCCATGGTGATGCAGGGTTAGAATACAGTACTACAGGCTGACTTTGCCCACTGCCAAGAGTTCAATCCTGACCAGCTCAAGGTTGATTCAGCCTTCAGTCTTCAGTCCTTCCAAGGTCAGTAAAATGAGGACACAGATTGTTGGTAGCAATATGCTCACTCTGTTACCTTTAGAGAGGGCTGCAGGCAGTGTACTGTGAAGTGATATACAGGTAGTCCCCGACTTACGACGGGGATCCGTTCCCACGGCCCGTCGTAAGCCGAGTTTGGTGTAGAGTCGGAATATTCCAATTTCCAATATTCCGATTTACATGGCGGCAGCAGCGGGGGGGCAGCTGAACGTTCGGGCGAGGAGATCTCCACGGTGGGTGGCCTCGGAGGTTGCAGCAATGCAGCGCCGAGAAGGACCAGCTTAAGGGGACCAACAGCGGGTCCTTCTCGGCACTGCATTGCTGTAGCCTCCGAGGCTGCCCACCGCGGAGATCCCTTCACCCGAACGGAGGCGGTGGCGGCAGTGGTGGCTTCGAAGCTGTCCCCGTGGGTCATCGTAACGATGAAACGTCGTACGTCGGGGATGACGTAACCCGGGGACTACCTGTATAAGTCTAAGTGCTAATACTGCTGTATAAACCAGAGGTCCCCAAACTTGGCAACTTTAAGAGGTATGTCAAGATTTCAGATAAATTCCAAACTAAATCAGAATCTGAGTCAAAGAACTCCTCAAAGTTCCAATTTATTACTGGAGCCATCCTGGCACCTAACAGTGGGAAACCTGAATCTGAGTTTCTCATTGAATTGAAATTTCACATCCCTTGTCCCCCCACCCACAAACCTGTCACATACGTATGAGGATTAGCAATGATTCTGGTTTAGCTTCCTAAACTTCTCCCAGGAGCTTTGAGTTGTAGCCCTGGCAGTGTTTTTCTGTTGGGTTTAACTTATAAAATGAATTAACCCAAGGCAAAATACTGACCTGAATCATATTGATGGGTTGAAATGTTAGATCCTCTAAAGTTTTTATCACACAATTGCTACGCTCATCTAGAAGTCTTAACTTCTTTTTAGCTTTCAGTTTTTAACTCTCCTGTTATTTTTGGAATAATGTTAATACTAAAGCCAAATGAGGTTAACTTCTAGATCAAAGCATTCTACTTTGAGCAGCTGGTAACCATTCTTCGTTTTTTTAAAAAAGTCAAAAATAATTGATAGGGATCGCCTTGGGAAATTTTCTGTTCCCCATGGCTCCTACTTCTGGAGTTCCTGAAAGAGAAGAGCTGGCTTTTTCTGTCTCTTATTGTCATCCAAACATGAAAGCAATTACACTTTCATTAGTGGGAAAGCCTTCCTTTTTTCCCTGTTAGGATTCTAATGAAAAACGCAAAATGAAGACAAGTTCACATTATGATTGATTCTGGTATAAAGCCATTATTTGTGGAAGCGCTTTCAATCTGGGACGGCAAATTCCAGGGGTTCTCACTGTTGAAAAGGACAATCTGGCTGGTATTTGTCTCTGTTTTGCAGAAAACATGGGGCGGGTTTTTCTCATTCAGCAAGATTGTTGAAGTAGCAGCAGATGCCCAGAGAACTAAGCAAGAGAATGACGCCTGAAACCCTCTGAAAGGACATATACCCATCGTATGTCCTCCTATGCTAGTTTTCCATTCAGGCTCCTTGTGGTCAATTAGACTTACTTCCAAGTAAGTGAACAAGGGTTGCCTTCGTCAAAGGAATTATCTTTGTATATGTGTGTATCTATGTGGGTATTAAAAACTACCCAGTTTGTTTGTTACCAACTTCTCAGGAGTCCCTGATGGACCAGGATATTTATGATGAACACATATTATTATTATTGTTATTATTATTATTGTTATTATTATTATTATTATTATTATTATTATTATTATTATTATTATTATCATTATCATTATCATTATTTATTGGATTTGTATGCTGCCCCTCTCCGTAGACTCGGGGCGGCTAGACATGTCACTAGAATCACTGCATGAATCAAAAAGAGGGCGGGGAAAATATTTACTGACCCCTCGCATCCTGGACACAAATTGTTTCAACTCCTACCCTCAAAACATCTCTACAGAGCACTGCACACCAAGACAACTAGACACAAGAACAGTTTTTTTCCCGAACGCCATCACTCTACTAAACAAATAATTCCCTCAACACTGTCAGACTTTTTACTAAATCTGCACTTCTATTTCTACTAGTTTTTCTCATCATTCCTTTCACCCATTTCCTCCCACCTAGGACTGCATGACTGTAACTTGTTGCTTGTATCCTAAGATTTTTATTAATATTGATTGTTTCTTCATTGCTTGTTTGACTCCTATGACAATCATTAAGTATTGCACCACATGATTCTTGACAAATGTATCTTTTTCTTTTATGTACGCTGAGAGTATATGCACCAAGACAAATTCCTTGTGTGTCCAATCACACTTGGCCAATAAAATTCTATTCTATTCTATTCTAGAAGGCAAAAATCACAAAACTGCATCTCACATATTTTGACCATGCCTTGCAGGGGAATTCCTGGATGAAGCAATTATGTTTGAAAAAATTGGTGGTAAAAAGAAATCAGAACATCAAAGAACACAATGGCTGCACACCATCAAAGCTGACAACAGTCAGGAAAACTCAAAGAAGCAGTGCAAGATTGGAGAATGTGGTCCATAGAATTGCCAAGAGTTGGACATGACTAAATGGTATGATGTAAACACTGTGATGGTGTAGTACCTGGGAACCATTCATTCAAAATGTTGTTGTGAATGAGGAACTGTGAACACAGCGCCTCCCTGTAATATGTGACAGCAGCTGTGCCCCCTTTCTGGGGTTCTATAGAGAAAGACATGGCTGCTTTGAGCTGTCCTCCGCTTGCACGCCCACGTGCAAAAAACTATTTTGAAGCTCTAGTTCAAAGAGCTGCACATCCCTAATAAGTACATAAATAAAAATTTAAGTCATGTCACAGTGTAAAAATTCCCAGGAGATCAATTACTTCACAGCTCTTAAATCTACACAGATAAGGAGTTTGAAAGAACACAGTATAAATAAGAAACAGCCGTGCCTCTGTTTACTCCCAAGGTGACATAATGATTAAAAAGAGAATAATTTATTCTTGAAATGAATGAGTGGCCCAGTGTTATTTAATTTTGGCTTAGATTATTATTATTTCCTTGCCTCTTTGATAGTTCAAATTAACTACAACTATTTAGAGATAAATAAAGGCAAAACAACTATCTGATTATGGATTTCCTAAGGCCATGAAATTATTTAATGGCTTTTTTCAAATTCACCTGGATGCTTAGTTCATTTGTAACTTTCTAAAATCAAAGTTTTAATTATCCTTTTGCTGTTTATTCCAAAAATATGTTTTTAATTTCTGGTTGAAACTTTCTTTTGCGAAGGACTGAAGAAAACTCACTTGTTGTAGTCAGATTTTTTGATTTAAAGTTTTCTAATAGTTGAAAAGTAGTTAACAAGAAAATTTCCAAAAGTGACTAAAAAAGGAAGTATAGTGGAACTCAATCGCTTTGAAAGTCACCAAATTTGATACTAAGTGCATTTGGACCTGAACATTTTGTCCCAGTACTCATCATTTGTTTGGTACTCAATGCACAAACTAGAACTTGTCAGTCAATGCTGGCTGCCTTGTGACTCACCATATTATTCCTTATGGGGAAAATTAGTTTGATACTCATCATTTTTGGTACTTATTGGGCCTTCTGGAACCAATTAAGGATGAGTCCAACTGAGGTCCACTACATGTGAACCAAGTTTCCTTTCAAAGGTGCTAACTGTGGTTTCAGCGCGATGGCGGCTCTCTCATCTCCCAAAGCAATAAAACTGCCAGAGAGGGCTCTCTTGCAAGCAAAGCAGCCTTATGGAGCACTGGTGGGCAATCTCAAGTCCTGTCCTTGTTCAGAGAGGAATTATCAGAGAATTACTCTGTTTGCTGGCTTTCCATTCCATATGGTTGTTGATTTCACTATTTGAAGCCATCTTGGGCCTCCTATTTCTTCCTCCATATTTTGGAATTAATTATAAGGAATCCTTCCCATGGAAAAATGCTTTTGTTTTGATTCTTTTAAAAAAACATAAGATTTGAAAACTTGGACACTAGAGAGAACTAGAGATTACCATTAAAGGAGAAGAGAACATCAATGTGATTTACAATTACAGAATGAAATAAAATATATTAACTTTAGATATGTTGAAGGATATTTTTGAACAATGGACTCAGACATTAATTTTAATAATGACAACAGAGACCTCTGCCTCTATGGAGAGACAAAAAGATCTAAAAATGATAAGGAAGAGGGACATGTTCTACCTGGAAAGATTGAGACTAAGTTGAAAGTGGATTTACAAATGACAGAATAAAAGAATGACATGGAAAAAGATGCTCTACTGGAATAGAAAAAACCCTGTGTACATCTAGTCTGGCAAAGAGAAGAACTAGGGGTGTCATGATAGCAGTCTTCCAATACTTGAGGGCCCAGCATAGAGATTTGATTTAATCATAGAACTATATTTGATGTATAATATTGGAAAGTATTATCCATTTAGGCAAACATTATAAATGTCCTGCTGAACATTTCTGGCAATTGCTGGCTGCCACAAACCTCGGAAACAAAAGCAGGTTGAAAATAGAATTTTGTACAGAAAGTTCGCAATATGCAACCATAATTTAGCAATGGTTCAGTGTTCCAAAGGTGCTGAAAAGTATGGCTGGTCCTCCTACCTACAACTGTCCCGGCATCCCTACACTCGTGGGAATATAATTTGGACAGTTAGCAATAGTCATGCATTTGCATCGTCCCAGGGACACATGGTTGCCATTTGCAATCTTCACACTAGCAAAGTTATTTATTTATTTATTTGTTTGTTTGTTTGTTTGTTTGTTTGTTTGATTTTTATGCTGCCCTTCTCCTTAGACTCAGGGCAGCTTACAACATGTTAGCAATAGCATTTTTAAACAGAGCCAGCATATTGCCCCCACAATCCGGGTCCTCATTTTACCCACCTCGGAAGGATGGAAGGCTGAGTCAACCTTGAGCCGGTGATGAGATTTGAACCGCTGACCTACAGATCTACAGTCAGCTTCTACAGTGGCCTGCAGTACAGCACTCTACCTGCTGCGCCACCCTGGCTCCTAATGGGGAAGCCAGCAGGAAATCACAAGACATGGTAACATGAGATCTCGCTTAACAACTGTAGCAAACCAGGGTAATAAAAGTGGCTATGGTCATGTGATGTCTCCCTTAACGACCATATCACTTAACAACATTTTGCATGTGCAGAAATGAATAGATTGACAATGAAAATCAAAGACAAATAAGATTCTGAATATTATAAAACAGGGGTGAAATTTTATGACTAAAATAGACTAGGAGGTAGCACTAAATAAATGATATATACCTAATATAAATTTGAATATAAGATTGAAAAATATAATAATGGCTTTGGCAAAATTAGAGAAAGAAGGAAAGAAATTGCCAGTTTGTCATAGCAAACAGTTAATTGAATAGAGATATTTCACTCAGGAAAGGGTCAAGGAGGAGGAAGAGGAAGAGGGGAGAGATGAAGGAGAGAAGTGGTAGAGAGCAGAGGGAAGAAAGGGGGAGAGAAGGAACAAGAAAGTAGATGGGAGAGGAGGTGAGAAGGGGTGAGTGAAGAGAATGAAAGTTCAGACTGGTAGATATTAATAGTATATACTGAAGGCAAAGCAATGAATATTGGTTGAGATGCATTATTATGTTGTGTGCATGGTGATGTAAATACTTGATGTGTGGAGAAAAAAGCATTTAAAACCCCCAATGTTTTGCAGTTCCTATTGTGGTCATAAGTCGAGGACCACCTATAAAAACTTACACAAATCATTTATTATTTATTTATTTATTGGACTTATATTTTGGGGTCATAAAGATTTATTTTTGTTTTCTTTCTTTACAGTAGAGAAGTGTTATTTTTTATATTTTATTTTTTTAATAAGTATTTGATATTTTATAGATAAGAAACTTAATTAATATAAAGAATATACAGTGATCCCTCGATTTTCGCGGGTTCAAACTTCGCGAAACGGCTATACCACGGTTTTTCAAAAAATATTAATTAAAAAATACTCCACGGTTTTTTTTCTATACCACGGTTTTTCCCACCCAATGACATCATACATCATCACCAAGAGTCACTTCTCTCTCTCTTTCTCTTTCTTTCCTGTCATTCTCTGCTTCAATCATTTTCTCATTTCTCTTTTTTCTCCCTTTTTCTATCATTTTTTTCTCTCTCTCTACCTTCCACACTCCCCCCTCTTGCTCTCTCTCTCTGTCTCCCTCTCTTTCTCCCTCTCTGTGAGAACGCCTGCCCCACCTCTCCTGCAGCCCCCTTGCTGATAGCTGGGATGAAAGTGCTCTCAGCTAAGGGACTGTGAGAGGGGCGAGGCAGGCATTCTCAAAGCGCTCAGAGCGGCTACTGGCCGAATGAGGATGAGAAGCCGTAGCCGCCAGCGCTGTTGCAGGAGGACCCGTGTCCCAAGAAAGCCGGTGAGAGGGGTGGATTGGGCGGGCGGGCAGTAGCGGCGAGGGGGCCGGAGGCGCTGGGGGGGCGGGGGCAGCCGACATTCAAAACAATCTTTACTGGCCTCCGCACTTTCATCGCTCCCCGCCCCCAACTTCAAGCCCGGCTCCTTGTGCTGCCTTGAAAAAGGGTGCGTGGTGGTAGTTTTTGGCTGTCCATAGCCAAAAATGGTGTTTTTACTTCCACACCGCTATTTCGCGGAAATTCGACTTTCGCGGGCGGTCTTGGAACGCAACCCTCGCGAAAATAGAGGGAACACTGTAGAGTTAAATTTAATAAGAATAAAGTGTGTACGTGTGATATCTCTGTATTGATCTGATTGTAGTTAGGGGTTTTTTTTCTGTATTAGTTAGACTTCTACGACAAGCGGAGCAATGGTAGCTCCTTAAATGTTTAATGTTGTTTGTTCTTGTCTGTCTTTTAAAAAATAATAAAAAATATTTTTTAAAAAAAGATTTATTTCCAAATGTAAGAAAAGCAACACTGTCTTTATCTTTGTACTGTATATATCATTTTGAAAAGAAAATATTAAGAAATATTTCAGTTTTGGTTTCCATTATGTAAAGCATGGAGAAGATCCCCCTCCTTTTCAAATTCCCATTTTTTGTCGCTGTATCTTATTATTATTATTAGTCAAAGCCATCCATGAGTTGGAATGAAGTGACTGAATTCAGATATGCTTGTTTTTTCCCCTTTCCTGGCAAGCGGGCCTACTTCCAAATAAAGTCTTATACTACGGCTACATTTTATTTTTAAATAAGTTGATAGGACCTTTGAGAGACCCAGAGACATTTTTGTAAACAAAGTTATTTCTAGGGACTTGTGTTTGTGCTGTGGAATGAGCCAGTTTCCCATGGACTATTGGTTTTAATTAGGAGGGTCAAGCTAAATTCAAGTAGGCAGATGGCCTGGCCATGCAGGGGAGATTTCTTGGAGAGTCGCTGTCAATCACTACAGACAGAATGGTGAGAAATCCATAGAGATCGTGGCTCAATGTTGTTGGTTAGACTTTTCTGGAAACCGAAGCTGAGAATCTGGAGGATGAAGCATGTGATGAACGGTTGTGGGAACTGGATGTGTCTAGGATCTAATGAAGAGAAGGACTAGGGGGTGACGTTCTAACAGTCTTCCAATATTTGTGGGGCTGTTACAAAAAAGATGGAGTCAACCTAGTCTTCAAAGCACCTGAAGGCAGGACAAGAAGCAACAGATGGAAGCTTATCAAAGAGAGATCCAACCTAAAACTAAGGAGAAATTTCCTATCAGTGAAAAAAAATAATCAGTGGAATGTCTTACCACCAAAATTGTGGGTGCTTCATCATTGGAGGTTTTGAAGAAGAAACTAGACAGACATTTTTCTGGAAAGGTATAGGATCCCTTGCTTGAGCATTGAGTTGGATTAGAAGACCTCCAAAGTCCCTTCCAATTCTGTTATTCTAACTCTATTCTTCTGAGTGTCTGTATCAGCCTCAAAGATAAGACAACACATGCCTGAAAGCCCTTTGGAAGAATAACCTACATCATAACAGATAGGCTCTCATTTACAAGGAACTGAACTGATTTTAGCATTATTTTGTTCCCAATTTTGGTGAATCTACTACCTGCAAAGTAGAGTCCTAGCCAGGAACAAAAATCAAGAGCCCACCTAAGGATTCCTCCTTCCTTGTCTTGGATGATGAATTTGTTGGCCACTGGAGAAGCAGTTTTTGCATCTGTTAATCCCAATCAACTCCCTGAATTATACTGCTTTTAATAAAGGATTCAAAGTATTTGGAATGTAACATTTTAAAGTTGAGTTTGGTTCTAAAACTTTCTCTTTTAATGAGATTATTATTAGCTGGATATAAATTATAATGATGATGGTCTTATTGGCAACATTACAACATGGCAGAGGTATATGTCCTGCCTTTTGTATGGTTATCTTCCCACGAGATGTTAAAACTGTTTTAGTGAAAAGTTAGTGTGTCATGAGAACTCTAAAAGGAGGTCAACTGATCCAATCAGTTAACTCCTAAAGTGGCTGAACTAGGGACATCTGGATTTTGCTTCTAGATCTGATAACTCCTAGTTGAACATCTGAATTGGCTCTGCAAGAGCCATGGTGGTGCAGTGGGGAGATTGCAGTATTGCAGGCTAATTCTGCCGACCGCCAGTAGTTCGATCCTCACCAGCTGAAACGTGTGTTTTTCTTTGCCCACCTGGAAGTGGTCACTGTTAAGGAGAGAACTTTGGCAACCAGCAACATAATAATAATAATAATAATAATAATAATAATAATAATAATAATAATAATAATTTATTAGATTTGTATGCCGCCCCTCTCCGGAGACATATTCCTTAGCAGCTGTTTTGTTTTCATTTTGTTTTGTTTGTTTTGCTTTTGAAGTATCCACATTCTTACCAGCTGAAATGCAATGAGACCATAAGTGACACACTGGGAATTGCTCTCCGGCAGTGATGCAAGGGGATGGGACAGTTGAAGGAATGCAAAGCGCATGAGAAAGTGTCTGAATCTGACCTAATTCCAACTCCATGCCACATTCCATTAAAGACTGGCTGTCAGAGTCAGAGCACTGACTTTTTAAAACTATTTTACTATTTTAACTCGTCTAAACAAACACCAATAAAAGTACTTTCTAGGAATGATGGAAATTAGTCTATTTGCTGAAAGATCTATTTTTGATGCAAAGGAGGACTGAAAATGCTAAGTTTAGGTTGCTTCTCTCACCACTAAGTTGCTTGTAAAGGAAGATGCTGTCTCCCTTCCCTGTCTTGCTCATGAGCAAGAGAAGCCCCAAAACGTTTGAGGATCCCTGAGATCCTGGCTGTACTTTGGGAGCTTCTCTTGTTGCTGAGGGAGGAGGGAACACAGGGCAGAAGCTGTCTTTGTTCCCATGGCTGCTAAGGGGGCGGGGGGTATAGAAACAGAGATAGCTCCTGCCATCCGTTGGGCATTTTTTTTTGCCTTGGGGCTTCAGGGAAGTTTCCCTGAACCCTCCGGAATGCAAAAAACCCAGCACAATAGCAAACCGGAAGTGCCCTTTCCTGAACTTCCGGTGTGTCCATTTGGCTCTGGGGCTTCAGGGAAGCTACCCTAAAACAGCGGCACGGGTGAAACAGCCTTCCCCAAGGCCAAAAATCAGCGGGCCAGTGTGCACATGCGCGCTGGAGCTGACATAGGGCAATGCCTCACGTGCCCTCCAATATGGCTCCGCATGCCACCTGTGCCACACATGCCATAGTTCACCATCACAGGATAGGGCCTTCTGCTTAAGCAAAGTGTGAATTAGAAGACCCCCAAGATTCTTTCCAACTCTTATTCTGTTCTAATCTTCCTCGAGCCTTTTCTTAAGTGTATTGAGCTCAGTAATTCCTAGAAATCACTTTATCTGGCCTGGTTCCTGGTGGCTATTTACAATTAGTGTTGGGCGAACCGAACCTGAACCCAAACTTTTGTAAAAGTTTGGCAAAAGTTCGGGTCCGGATTCGGGAGAGCACCAGGAAGCGCCGCTGCCCAGCTGTCACCTTCTGGAACAGCTGGGGCGCTTCCCGGCGTTCTCCGGAGCCCAAATCCGGACCCAAACTTTTGCCAAACTTCCGAGTTTGGCGTTTGTGAGACCGCCGAGAAGTGCCCCGGCTGTTCTGGGAAACGCTGCTGCCCAGCTGTCACCTTCAGAAACAGCCGGGGCGCTTCTCAGCGGTCTCCCGAATGCCGAATTCAGAAGTTTAGCAAAAGTTTGGGTCCGGATTCGGGTTTGGGAGAGTGCCAGGAAGCGCCCTGGCTGTTCCGGAAGGTGACAGCTGGGCGGTGGTGCTTCCCGGCGCTCTCACGAGCCCCAAACTCGAAAGTTTGGCAAAAGTTCGGGTCCGGGCTCAGGTGCCGAACACGAACTATTTTAAAAATTCAGGTGCTGAACCCGAACTCAAACTCCATTGGGTTCGCCCAACACTATTTACAATTTCTTGACTTAAAATCCCGCCAAAATATTCCTTCTATCCTCGTTTCTATAAATTGATCTCCTTTTTTTGCTTTATTCTATTGATTTAAAGCTTCCAGAAAGATAATAAATATCTAACAATATGTATCTATATCCTGCAAGGGGAGATGCTACCGTTCTCCCAAACTCCTATATAGGTCAAGTCTTCTTTGGGTTGATCTCTAGGCCTGGTGATTTAAAAGATCTAATTGTATTGTTCTGGAAAATACCAAAGTAGTTTCCCCTCATCATCTTCTGACAAGCTTTACTTCTCTCAGGTAGCAAAGCCTTCGGTGATTGATTGACTGACTGTATATGCCACACACACACACACAGCAACTCTATATTGGATGGTTCCATTACGCCAGACCTGCTTAGCTTCTAATGAATCAGATCAGCCAGGAACTAAGTGAAATGGGTTAAGTAGTTTGGTTTTAATTCTGTTTAATACAGAAGGAATGCATATTTTGGTGAGTTCTTCCTTCCCTCATTTTCACTGATGAAGACAAAGGAAAGAAAGAATAAAAAGAGGCTAAGAAAATGGGGAATGATGCAAAATCATTCCTATTTCAATCAGGATAGAAACATAGAAACATAGAAGTCTGACGGAAGAAAAAGACCTCCTGGTCCATCTAGTCTGCCCTTATACTATTTTCTGTATTTTATCTTAGGATGGATATGTGTTTATCCCAGGCATGTTTAAATTCAGTTACTGTGGATTTACCAACCACCTCTGCTGGAAGTTTGTTCCAAGCATCTACTACTCTTTCAGTAAAATAATATTTTCTCATGTTGCTTTTGATCTTTCCCCCAACTAACTTCAGATTGTGTCCCCTTGTTCTTGTGTTCACTTTCCTATTAAAAACACTTCTCTCCTGGACCTTATTTAACCCTTTAATATATTTAAATGTTTCGATCATGTCCCCCCTTTTCCTTCTGTCCTCCAGACTATGCAGATTGAGTTCATTAAATCTTTCTTGATACGTTTTATGCTTAAGACCTTCCACCAGGATAACTCTTAATATTATTTTGAAGGAAGAAAGGAAGGGAGGAAGAAAGAAAAAAGGAAAGGTAGAAGGAAGGATGGATGGATGGATGGATGGAAGGAAGGAAGGAGGGAGGGGAGAAGGGGAGGGGAGGGGAGGAAGGAAGGAAGGAAAAAAAGGAGGATGGGAAAGAATAAATAAAAGATTTGCATTCACTCCTTCCCTAAAAAGGACATTTTCCTAAGTCAGAGAACAAGATTTCATTTAGTATTTATCCATGTTGTCTGGGACTGTGCCACATATGGCATACTGAACATGGCCGAAAAAGCTGTGAGAGGAGAGATTGGAGGCTGTGAGCAAGCTGAGCTTTCAACCCTCTGGAGGCCGCCGGGTGGCTGGGAGAAAGCTCATGGCGAAATTGCTCTGTGCACGTTCTCAGGCTCGAGGCCAAAAGGGCTACAAATGAGTCATGCATTTCTGGAGAGTTTTTGGACTGGGAGGGGGAAGTGAGTGATGTCATGGTCAGAGTCCAGCATTCCCCAAAAGCCAGAAGAGCGCAGCCACTGATCCCAGAGTGGAAAAATCCCAGGCATGTGAAGAATTTGGTCCTGGGAAGGAGCTTGTTCCTGGGAAATTCAAGAAAAGAGAACTAGGTGCATCCCATGCGGTTTAGATTTACCTTTGACGTATTGCCATGAATAAACTGCATATTTTGGATGTCCTTGATCCTGTTGGCTAAATAGTGAGTTTCATTCCTGGCAGTTTTCTGGACTTTGATTCTTCCTCCACGGTCGTTGCACCTAGGGAGGAAGGAAAGAAAAAAGAGCACTGAAATGGCTGCCTCTGCTGTGACCATTCCTGTCTTGCCGTATGGTTCCTGGAGCCTTTGGGAGCCTTCCTCAACCTCTCATCTCCAGCTGTAGGGTTAGAGGTAGGGTTAGGCATAGAGGGTTCCTTGCCAGCCGCTTTCGGGAAATGAAGACTGGAGGACCAGTTCGGAGGGCGTGGAGAGCCGGCCATCGCTGCCGGTTTGGCAAGTGGGGGCAAATTCCTGTCACCAGTTTGGGCGAAATGGTCCAAACTGGAAGCAACGCAGCCCTGGCCCAGAGGTTTTGTCTTCTGAGATTTCAGACCAGATAGATAGATAGATAGTTCCCTGAAGATGGGCTCCAGCATGGAGGACAAAACCTCTGGCCCGAGGTTGGATCCTGCAACATTACTCAGGGACACATATATTCGGCTTCATTTGTAGGATCTGATTCATTTTGGAAGGCCGCCATGTGTAGAATTACAAGGGAGATTAAAGTAGATCCTATTTTTCATAAAACCAAGTAAAACTTACACCTGTACCAGATTAGGGGGAGCTATCATTGATATAACTGTTTAAGCCACAGTTTGTATCAAATGTATGTGTCATTGTTAAGGGATACTGAAATCCATCAATCAATAAACAAAATTGAGCTAACCTTTATTTCACCCTTTGTGATGTGTTACTTTCAGCATTTGCAGTGTTGGTAATGACCTTTAAAGCCCTACATGGCATCAGACCAGAATACCTCCGGAACCACCTTCTACCGCACGAATCCCAGTGGCCGATAAGGTCCCACAGAGTTGGCCTTCTCCGGGTCCCGTTGACTAAACATTGCCATTTGGCGGGCCCCAGGGGAAGAGCCTTCTCTGTGGCGGCCCCGGTTCTCTGGAATCAACTCCCCCCAGAGATTAGAACTGCCCCCACCCTCCTTGTCTTTCGCAAATTACTTAAGACCCACCTGTATCTCCAGGCATGGGGGAACTGAGACACCTCCCCCAGGCTTTTATATTTCATGTTTGGTATATGTGTGCTGCATGGTTTTAAATAATGGGGTTTTATATGTTTTTAATATTAGATTTGTTTCATTGTAATATTGTTTTATTATTGTTGTGAGCTGCCCCGAGTCTTCAGAGAGGGGCGGCATACAAATCTAATAAATTATTATTATTTATTATTATTATCCCCCCCCCCTCAAATTCAATCTGGGCTGCATCAGGTGTGATGCATTGAAATGATATTGTAAGCTAGCAGGAAACCTGGCTTATGGATGGGTTTTCAGGTTATTTGAAAAGAGGGGTCACCTTTCCTGAATAAACAGGCTTCCTTGTATAGGAGAGATCCCAAAGAGTGTTTTTCAAAAGGCAACTGGACTTTCTCTTTCACACCAGAAAGGTCCAGAATGTGGATGGGTCAACGGGGCCATCGATGTTAAAACTGATCAGCCCTCTCTCAACAGAGAATATGATACCACCTGTCTTCTGTCTACAACACAGTTCTTTAAGCCCAGTCCAAAAAAAGGTCCCACTCCCATTTCAGGTGATCCTCAGGTGGCCTCAACAATTTTCAGGGAGCTAACAACTAACCTTCAGTGTGCTAATGACCAGATGACTGCAAAGACTATAAATCCTTCCAAATAATCCCCACAATTCAGACAGAACTGAAGAAGTTTCTTGGATGAGAAGCAAAATATTTTCAAGGAAAACAAAAGCCAAGAAAGTCCAGTTGCCTAGATTTCCAAATGGACCAGACCATAGCTAATTAAAACCAAAGATTTATTTTCTTCCATGATTTTCACACATTTCCCTTGAGGGCAGAATTTATTGAGAAAAATATAATGGAGTTACAAGAATTCCAGCAACTGAACTATTTCCCATTTAAAACTAATCTCTAAAATACTTTTGGAGAGTTTAATTTTTTTTTAAATGTCCTATAAGATTTAGCAAAAAGGAGTACTTTCCAGTTTCCACTGCTGATGGTGAAATTTGCAGCTGATTATTTACATAATCATTTTCTGAATCCTTATCAGCCTGGGAACCAATTATTACTTCAAGAAACTATTTGTATATTATATTTAGTGCACCAGGGGTGACAGTTTCATAGCTGCTCTTAACTGGCACTAACTTATTTTTTCTTGGTTTAGATCCCCACTAGTTAATCCCAAGGAGCATGTAATACAGCCATTCTTGAAGAATTATCAAAAGTTTACATTAATGTAAACGAAGTCCTCCAAGTGACTAATGCATAGCAATAACATGAGCATATCTGTGAAAGCTATTTCTTACATATAGCCACAAGTAAACATCTAAAAGTAGATTAAGTTGTACCATGTTTCCCTGAAAATAAGCCCTCCCCCCAAAATACTATATCTTCTGGTTAAGGTTAGAGCAGTGATTTTCAACCTTTTTTGAGCTGCGGCACATTTTTTACATATACAAAATAATGGGGCACCTTGAGCGGAGGGGAGTGGGGAGGCTAAAAAAAGTTTGGACAAAAAAAATATCTCTCTCTCTCTTCCTCCCTTTCACTCTATTTCTCTCCCTCTTTCTCTCTCTTCCTTCCTCTCTCTCCATCCCTATTTCTATCTCTTTCTCCTTCCCTGCCTCTCTTTCTCTCTCTCTCTTGCTTTCTCTCTCTCTCTCTTGCTTTCTTTTTCTTTCTCTCTCTTTTTCTTTCTCTTTTTCTCTCTCTCTCTTGCTTTCTTTCTCTCTCTTGCTTTCTTTCTCTTTCTCTCTCTCTCTCTCTTGCTTTCTTTCTCTCTCTCTCTCTCTCTTGTTTCTTTCTCTCTTTCTCTCTCTCTCTTGCTGAGCTTCGCGGCACACCTGACCATGTCTCACGGCACACTGGTTGAAAAACACTGGGTTAGAGAGACAGCTGGAAATCAGACAAGACGGCAAGAACAGCCCTGTCTTGCTCCATACACCCCAAAATAATAATATAGTCAAGTGCTTATTTTGAGGTTCAAAAAAATATAAGGCAGGGTCTTATTTTTGGAGAAACATGGTACTAAACCAAGAAATAGAAGAAATTTGATACAGAGTAGGCAGAAGAAAAAGGCACATTTCAACTTTGAAATAATAACTGAGTTGGAAGGGACCTGGGAGATCTTCTAGTCCAAACCCTATGCCAGTGATGCCGAAGCTTTTTTGGTTCGCATGCCAAGAGGGTGGGGGTGTGGGGGTGCTAGCATGCGTGCATGTGCCCACACCCCTTCCCTTCCCGCATGTGTGCCCCTGCGCAAAAACCCGTCCCCATGCTTGCACACAGGCCTCACTGAAGCCTGGCCAAATGGGCAAACCAGACGTTTGGAAAAATGGACTTCTGGTTTACCCATTGTGCTGTTTTTTGCACTCCGGAGATTCAGGAAGCTTCCCTGAACCCTCTGGAATGCAAAAACAGCACAATGGGCAAACCAGAAGTGCGTTCTCTGAACTTTGACTGTTGGGCTTTGTTTAGGGGGGGGAGTTGAACTCCGGGGCTTCTATTTTCACTGCAGTTTTACATGAATGTAATCCTATTGCGATGTCTAATCTATTTTTCAATTTTCACTTCTACTCATATTCTATGTCTGAAAATCATCCGGAGGCCGAAACTGCCTTCCCCAAGGCCGAAAATCAGTGCATGCGCACTGGAGCTGACGTAGGGCAATGTCTCATGTGCCCTTCGATATGGCTCCATGTGCCTCCTGTGGCACATGTTCCATAGGTTCACCATCACGGCCCTATACGATTCCAGTCAAATGGCTGTCCAGTCTCTTCTTAAAACTTGCTTTCTTTATTTTATTAAAAATCATTTGAATACAGTATTGATATTATAAATATAGCTTGCATTTGTTACATAGCAGTGATTTGAGCTCTTTCTTTCTTTTTCTGTTTATGGCAACCTAATGACTCTAAGCTGATGACATATTTAACTCCGCCTCCCAGTTCTGCCTACTCTTCTCCTACAATTGCACTTTTATTGCAACATTGCAATTCTATTGATTACAAATGAAAATGTATTCATGTATTTATTTATTTTATTTATGTGCCACTCATCTCACTATTGACTCTCTGGACAGCTCACAACCGCTTAGTAATAGTTAATATATTATTAACAGGTATTGGACTGGATAACACCAGACATGACACTGGAAGCAAAAATCACCAACTGCTCTCACTTATTCTGACCATGTCATGCGGGGCAATTCACTGCTGAAAGCAATTATATTTAGTGGTGAAAGGAAACCAGGAAACCTATTTGGCTACTAATCCAAAGATCTATCAATGGACGAGTCTTTGAGCCACTGAAGAAGCTGTAACTGCAATATTACACAGTGCAAAAAAGGACTAGGTGCAACATGATACAAGTATTCCAGTATTTGAGGGGCTGCCACAAAGAAGAGGGGGTCAATCTATTTTCCAAAGCAGCAGAAGGCAGGACAAGAAGATGGAAACTATCCAAGGAGGGAAAACAATGAACCAGTGGAAAAGATTCCCTCCAGAAGCTGCGGGTGCTCCCACAAGATTTTTAAGAAGAAAGAGGATGGCGACTTGTCTGGAGGGTCTCCTGCTTGAGCAGGGGGTTGGACTGGAACACCTCCAAGGTCCCTTCCAACTCTGTTGCTATTATGTTATTTTTCTACAGATGTTCTTCCTGCCATAGTAACTCCCTACCCCCAGGAAAAACTTGAAGAGGAGAAGTGAGAGAACATAGATTAGCTCTTTAATGTTCCTCCATCTGTCCTTTATTGTTTTGTGTGGAAAACCAGACTCCTTCCAAAATTTCTTCCTGCAGCAGAGAAGGGTTAAAGTGCATGAAGATTGTTACCTTTGGCTCCAACTGGCATTCGCCAAGAGAAGTATTTTCCATTCAGGCCTGAGCCAAAGGTCTCCCATGGTTGCTCTGCTAATATTTCAACAGGAACAAAGGAAATTGTCTGTTTGTCTACAAGCAACGGGCAACCTTGCATGCTTAACTCAACAAAATCCCTGTTTAGCACCTACTGATCCCTGTGTTGGTGTGCTGAGTGTCGGGGGACACTAAAGGCAGGCAGCTGCTTTGAGCATCACTGCAAAGAGCAGGAGAGACAAAGAACGCGGACCAGATTGTGGGATTTAATTTAATTTAATTTAATTGACTTTTATGCCGCCCAATCCCATGCGACTCAGGGCGGCTTGCAATAATAAATAATACAATACAGTGTTACAAAAAGACAAATATAAATAATAAAAACAGTAAAAACCCCATTATACTAACCATAAAAGCTCTAGCAAACTATCCAATCCCATGTGATGTTCCAAAGCAATGAAAGGATTTGGAGTTTCTGTGAGCTCGGTTGTTTTCCTGAAAGCTCAAAGAACACCAAGAACCCAACATTGATCTCCCTAGTTCTCTTGGAGCTAACTTCCAAGAATGGGAGGACTGTTTGACCGGCACTTTGGAGTTTTTCTCCCAGCTGGTCATTCCATCTGACTGCTGGAATTCTCTGCACTCTTCCAACAATGGCTTCCTCCTGCTAGTCTTTATCAACCACCTATCCCCGTGACAGAGGTTGTAACGGTGCTGTCACCGGGGCTGCCCCCCCTCCCCAGCTTGACCGCTCTGCCGCCCTTAACCAGCCGCTCTGAGTTACAGATGAGAGGCTCTGAAGGGCTGCTGGAGCTTCCAGGCTTGGTGGCCAGCCTCCTATCACTGAATCCAGGGCCCAGAGCCTCCTCGCCTGCCCTTTTGGTGATTACCTCAACACTGCTGATCTTCACCTTTGCAGAGGCTTCTGAAGGAACAGAGGCCATCTTTTATTTATTTTTATTTGTTTGTTTGTTTATTTTGTCCAATAAACAATAATACACAATGGATACACTCGAAGTAAAATATATCAAAGATTGCATTGAGGTCAGCGGCAGCCATATTGAATGCCCTTGCAAGGGCAACAGCCATCTTGAGGCAACCAAGGCATGGCCATATTTTATTTGCCATTTTCAACTGGCAGCAGCCATTTTGAAGCCAATTGCCAGGCTAGCAGCTAGTAGCTAGCCACTTTGATTGCCCCAATAAGGGTGGCATCCTTTTTGATTACCTCAAAGTGAGGGCAGTGGCCATTTTGAATGCTCCAACAGTGCGGTAGCCATTTTGAATACCCAATAATAGCGGCAGCCATTTTGATTGCCCCAAGGTGAGGGCAGTGGCCATTTTGAATACCCCAATAAGAGAGGCAAGCCATTTTGATTGCCTCAAGGTGTGAGCAGTGGCCATTTTGAAGGCTACAACAGTGTGGTGGCCATTTTGAATACCCCAATAAGAGCGGCAGCCATTTTGATTGCCTCAAAGTGTGGGCAATGGCCATTTTGAAGATCCAACAGGGCAGTGTCCATTTTGAATACTGTACCCCAATAAGAGCGGCAGCCATTTTGATTGCCTCAAAGTAAGGGCAGTGGCCATTTTGGAGGCTCAAACAGTATGGTGGCTATTTTAAAGGTTCCAACAGTGTGGTAGCCATTTTGAATACCCAATAACAGCAGCAGCCATTTTGATTGCCCCAAGGTGAGGGCAGTGTCCATTTGGAATACAGTGGTCCCCTGATTATTGCGAGGGTTCCGTTCCAGGACCCCTCGCAATGATCGGTTTTTTGCGAAGTAGCGCTGCGGAAGTAAAAACACCATCTGCGCATGCGCAGATGGTCTTTTTACTTCTGCCGCAGCAGCGAGGAGCCGAAGATTGGGGTTTCCCCGCCGCCCATGCAAACTCCTCGCTGCTGCCGCGCCCGCCGCTTGTCTTGTCCGGACGCCGCTTGTCCGCCGCCTGCCTGCCCGCGCGCCCGCCGCTCGTCCGCCCTTCGCCCGCCCACGCCGTTCGCTCGCGCCGCTTCCCAGCTGAGTCCTGAAGCAAACTTCCGCGTTTGGCTTCGGGACTCAGCTGGGAAGCGGCGCTGGGGTTTCCCCACCACCCACGCAAACTCCTCGCTGCAGCTCGCCCGCCCTTCGCCCGCCCACGCCGTTCGCTCGCGCCGCTTCCCAGCTGAGTCCTGAAGCGAACTTCCGCGTTTGGCTTCAGGACTCAGTTGGGAAGCGGCGCTGGGGTTTCCCTGCCGCCCACGCAAACTCCTCGCTGATGCCCGCCGCTCGCCCTCCCGCCAGCAAGAGGGGGAAGACCCAGGGAAGCCGCCCAGCAGCTGATCTGCCCGGCGCCATCTACACATGCGTGGCCATAGAAAAAAGGGCGTGCATGCGCAGATGGTGTTTTTACTTCCGGGTTGAAAAATCGCCATATAGCCGTTTCGCAATGATCGGGATCGCAATACCCGGTGGATCACTGTACCTCAATAAGAGCGGCAGCCTTTTGATTGCTCAAAGTGTGGGCAGTGGCCATTTTGAAGGCTCCAATAAGGCTGGTGTGCATTTTGAAAGGAGGGGCATATCAGTTAAGTACCAGCTCCCATTCCATTTTGAGTGACATATGTTCTGTATTATTCCAAGAATATGTAGGCAATGGCTTTAAGGAACAACATCAATTGGCCATTCACTCTCTGCACAGCCCAAAAATGCTTTCAACTAGCCAATAAGATTGTGTATTCTCTAATACCCAATGAGATGTAACTTGATGGCTAATAGACGATAATAAAAAGGGGTGCGAGGTTTTGTCCAGGACAAGATGTCCCTTCCCCACATGATGCATTCTTGCTTCCTGCCTCTTAGTGATGACACTTCAGTTACAAGAATGTCAGGTAACATACCTGCCTGTGCCATGTAAATAGCTGAGAAAGCCAACAGTTTGCTCTAATTGGAAGCAAGAGACATCCAGGGAAAGCTGTGTCTGTCTCTGGAGGCTACCAGGAGTATCATGACTTTTGACTGTCTTCTCCATGCATTTGAAGAGGGCCATCACTACATCTTGTTTGCATCAGTTGTGTGTTGTGCAGAAGATGAGGTTGTCCACTTTAAGTCCAAGTCAATGTTGGTAGCCCCCGGTTGGCCTCCATAGTAGATACCTCTATATTTTAGCGTGGTGCACAATTCTTGCAGTCCAGGAGATGCTACACTGTTCTCTAAATGTTTCTTGACTTTGCAGATTGCTATCTACTAATAGTGCCTTTCCCCGTATCTCCTTTCTGAGTCAATAACTCCTGTGACCTGCTCTCTCCCCAGCAGAAATCATCCAAACGCTGCCAGTTCTCTCCTGTTTTTCTTGCCCTACTGCAACACAGGCTGCCTCCACTTGTTCACACTCACAAAGGGTAATAATAATAATGCCTAGGCTGCTAATCTTTATAATCCCAGAATTATAAGCTCCATAATAGATGGAGTATCTCTTTTTAGAGTGGAGGAGGAAATATGGATATTATTATCCTGGGCTCACAGAGGAGGGTGGAGGAGACATTACAAAAGACTGTTCACTATCAGAGATGATTAGAGAGATTTATATATGTTATTCATGGCACTACAACTAACAGACTAGATCCCTACATCTATTTTTTAACCTGTTTGGAGAGAGAAGAAATGCACTGTCATTGTGTTGAAGTAGAAGAAAGGACATATCGAGGTCATAATTCATATTAGGCTCCTCTCTAATTCTCTGCCCATAATCTTCTGGGTTGCAGGTGTCTATGGGTGGGCAGGATAAATACGCCAAGATGCATAACACAAAATGGTGGGCTTCCAATCATGCGGTTGCCGCCACCACTTTGGCTTTATATGATCACCTCTGCTGATCATGGTGGATTGCGCTGGTCAAAGACCAGGTAAATAAAGCTCTCCTCATCCGGGATTTGATCCTGGATGAGGAGGCCGACCTGGCATGTATTACTGAAACCTGGCTGGGCCCAGAGGGGGGTGTTCCTCTCTCTGAAATCTGCCCAGCTGGGTTTCAGATATGGCATCAACCTCGACCCCAGGGAAGGGGGGGAGGAGTGGCTATTATAGCCAGGGAGAGCCTTTGCCTACGTAGACTCATTGCTCCGGAAATTGCGGGTTGTGAGTCTCTCTTGATGAAGTTGGACTTAGGGGTTCAGGTGGGCTTATTTCTCACGTACCTGCCTCCCAGCTGCATGTCAAAAGCCCTGCCTGTGCTACTCGAGGAGGTAGCCGGGTTGGCGGTGGAGTTCCCCGGACTTATTGTCCTGGGGGATTTCAACCTGCCGTCACTCGGCGAAACCTCTGGGTTGGCACAGGAGTTCATGGCCACCATGACAGCCATGGACCTGACTCAAGTAGTACAGGGTCCGACTCACGAGGGAGGGCACGCACCTGACATGGTATTCCTTTCCGAGCAATTGAGTAATGGTCTGAGACTAAGGGGCTTAGAAACATTGCCTTTGTCATGGTCAGACCATTTCCTACTACGGCTTGACTTCCTGGCTCCAATCCTTCCCCGCAGGGAGGCGGAACCAATTAAGATGTTCCGCCCCAGACGCCTGATGGACCCAGAGGGCTTTCAGACGGCGCTTGGGGTTATTCCAGAGACACTCGTCCACAGTTCGGCGGAGTCTCTTGCGGAGGCCTGGAATACGGCTGCTGCGGAGGCTCTCAACCGGATTGCGCCTTTGCGACCTCTCCGCGGCGCTAGACCCCGTAGAGCCCCATGGTTCAACGAGGAGCTCCGGGAGTTGAAACGCCAAAAGAGACGTCTAGAGAAGCGATGGAGGAAGAGTAGGTCTGAATCCGATCGAACACTTGTAAGAGCTTTTATTAAGACTTACGAAGTTGCGCTCAAGGCGGCAAGATGCGCGTACCATGCCGCCTTGATTGCATCAGCGGAATCCCGCCCGGCCACTCTGTTTAGGGTGACCCGCTCCCTTCTTAACCAGGGGGGAGTTGGGGAGCCCTTGCAGAGTAGTGCCGAGGATTTTAACACGTTTTTCGCTGATAAAGTCGCTCAGATCCGGGCCAACCTCGACTCCAATTGTAAGACAGAGTCGACTGACAACGAGTCAGTCGAGGTGACTGGGGCACGTACTTGTCCACCTGTCTGGGAAGAGTTTGATCTGGTGACACCTGATGAAGTGGACAAGGCCATTGGAGCTGTGAGTTCCGCCACCTGTTTACTGGATCCGTGTCCCTCCTGGTTGGTTTCGGCCAGCAGGGAGGTGACACGGAGCTGGGCCCAGGAGATTACCAACGCTTCCTTGGGGAGGGGAGTTTTTCCATCACTCTATAAAGAAGCGTTCGTGCACCCCCTCCTCAAGAAGCCCTCCCTGGACCCAGCCGTACTTAATAACTATTGTCCAGTCTCCAACCTTCCCTTTATGGGGAAGGTTGTTGAGAAGGTGGTGGCACTCCAGCGGTCCTTGGAAGAAGCCGATTATCTAGGTCCCCAACAGTCGGGTTTCAGGCCCGGTTACAGCACGGAAACCGCTTTGGTTGCATTGATGGATGATCTCTGGCGGGCCCGGGACAGGGGTTTATCCTCTGTCCTGGTGCTCCTTGACCTCTCAGCGGCTTTCGATACCATCGACCATGGTATCCTTCTGCACCGGCTGGAGGGGTTGGGGGTGGGAGGCACTGTTCTCCAGTGGTTCTCCTCCTACCTCTCTGGCCGGTCACAGTCGGTGTTAGTGGGGGGTCAGAGGTCGGCTCCTAGGTTTCTCCCTTGTGGGGTGCCTCAGGGGTCGGTCCTCTCCCCCCTGCTATTCAACATCTACATGAAACCGCTGGGCGAGATCATCCAAGGACATGGGGTGAGGTATCATCAATATGCGGATGATACCCAGCTTTACATCTCCACCCCATGCCCAGTCAATGAAGCGGTGGAAGTGATGTGCCGGTGCCTGGAGGCTGTTGGGGCCTGGATGGGTGTCAACAGACTCAAGCTCAACCTGGATAAGACGGAGTGGCTGCGGGTTTTGCTTCCCAAGGACAATTCCATCTGTCCGTCCATTACCCTGGGGGGGGAATTATTGACCCCCTCAGAGAGGGTCCGCAACTTGGGCATCCTCCTCGATCCACAGCTCACATTAGAAAACCATCTCTCAGCTGTGGCGAGGGGGGCGTTTGCCCAGGTTCGCCTGGTGCACCAGTTTCGGCCCTATCTGGACTGGGACTCATTGCTCACAGTCACTCATGCCCTCATCACCTCGAGGTTCGACTACTGTAATGCTCTCTACATGGGGCTACCTTTGAAAAGTGTTCGGAAACTTCAGATCGTGCAGAATGCAGCTGCGAGAGCAGTCATGGGCCTACCTAGGTATGCCCATGTTTCACCATCAGTCCGCAGTCTGCATTGGCTGCCGATCAGTTTCCGGTCACAATTCAAAGTGTTGGTTATGACCTTTAAAGCCCTTCATGGCATCGGACCAGAATACCTCCGAGACCGCCTTCTGCCGCACGAATCCCAGCGACCGATTAGGTCCCACAGAGTGGGCCTCCTCCGGGTCCCGTCAACTAAACAATGTCGGTTGGCGGGCCCCAGGGGGAGAGCCTTCTCTGTGGCGGCCCCGACTCTCTGGAACCAACTCCCCCCGGAGATCAGAACTGCCCCTACTCTTCCTGCCTTCCGTAAACTTCTCAAAACCCATCTTTGCCGTCAGGCATGGGGAAACTAAACATCTCCCCCTGGGCCCGCTGAATTTATACATGGTATGCTTGCATGTGTGTATGTTAGTATAGGGTTTTTTTAAAAAACTTTTAATATTTTAATTAATTGGATTATGTATTGGATTGTTTTTTCACTTGTTGTGAGCCGCCCCGAGTCTTCGGAGAGGGGCGGCATACAAATCCAAATAATAAATAAATAAATAAAATAAATAAATAATAAATAAAGGAGAACGTAACAGTCACCAAAGCTTCCCAGTTGCCACGTGTCTGAATGAGGAGTTCATACTTTGGTCCCCCTAATCCAAGTCCAACGTGCGAACTTGCTACCCTATTCTAAAAGTCTTGTTTCAGATCGAATTCTCATCTTCAGCGCCATCAAAAGCAGGACTCGACAACTGGGAGACCAGGTTGAAACACCACTCACTGCCTGTTGCTTGGACCTTGTTATTTGCTTCCCAACTCAAGAGTCAAATCGGTCTCTGAGCCGGCTGAGGACTCCATGAGGTGCATTCAGCAGGGGCCTGTTTATTTCCCTTGAAGCAGCTGTTTCAGTTGGAATCCTTAAAAGAACTTCAAGACTTCCTACTGGGTTGTCAATGTTTTTTGGAAGTTGTTTATGTGGAAGAACTTTAACTCCTCGCAGGCAGATTAGCTGGGGTTGTTCAAATCTAGCTATAGTTCTCAAACGTTGGTCAACTGATGTGAGACTAAGGCAATGGGAACCTCTGATGTTTAATGGGTAGAGCCCAAAGGTTCGAGGGCAAGTTCTATTGAACAGGTAGGGCTTTGCAGTCACTCGACAATGTCCTTTTGTTGCTCAATTACTTCCCCTCAATTCAGCAAATGCAATCTATCCTATCTTTATGGGCATTTTCACCATGGCCAGTGAAGAATTTAGTAACATCAGTTCTAGAAGTTTGGAAAAAGCAAGTCAAACCCATACAGGAAACCCTTCATTGTTTTCCATTCCATAATCCATACACTTCATTATTTTCACAGCTAAATGAAACTTTCATGTTTAACCAAACACTGGGGAACAACCCATGGAATGTTTTTTATGTTGTGCTGGTGGATAAATTTCTGCAATGGAAGACAAGTGTCGAACTAGATGGCTCTCTGGTGTAATGAAGTTCTTATCATTTTGACTCACGCTTCGTCTTTTACAGTTTCTTCCATAGCTTAAGAGCTGAAGGAACACTACCCTACCTGAAACCCTAAAGCTGATAGAAGAGACTATTTGAGCACTGAACTTTGGGGCTCCTGGTGCTCCCTGAGCTTGGTTGTTTTCTTGCAGACATTTCATGACCCAACTAGGTAACATCATCAGTACTAGACAAGAATGGAGTTTGAAGGGAGGAGGAGGAAGAGGAGGAGGAGGAGGAGGAGGAGGAGGAGGAGGAGGAGGAGGAGGAGGAGGAGAACTGCAAGGTTCTTGGTGCTCTTGGTGCCATTCTGCAATGGAAGGCAAATGTCCGAGTAGATGGCTCTCTGGTGTTTTTTTGTAGATATTTCCTTACACACTAGGTAACATTATCAGTGCTTGAAGGGAGTACAGTTTGCTCTTATTTTGCTTTAGTAATGTCAGTGTTGGTGGGAATGTTTCTTGATTAGCCTGTTATTTACTGTCAGGTGGTTTGTACCATAGTTCCTTGATTGGGGTATTATTTACTTCTGGATTGTTGCCTTAGTGTTCACCTTGGTGTTAATTTCTGCTTATATGGGGGTTGACTGCTGGCAAAGAGAGGTTTTGGTCTTTTTTCTTAGGGAGGAAGGATTATAACTTCCTTCATACTGTAAAAGTCTTTGATTGTCAAGAATGCCTGGCCCACTTCGATAAAATCTCAACATTCTCTCCAGTACATAGCAAGTAGCATTTCTTATATGATTTTCTAAATCTTGTGAAGCCCATAAACACTGTTTTGGAGTAATATAAGATGTAAGCAACTCTAAAGAGCAAGCAACATCATCCCAGAGTGATTCAATCCATGCAATTCACTCTACTTGTGCAATCATGGCATGATGCACTATTGTGGCTTTTACTGGCTTTTACTGGCTATCTGCCATGGAGAAGATAAATAGACTCGGTATATCTGATGACTTACTGGTTGTCTGTATGGTTGCAGGGCTCCCATTCCCAGTGTATGGTGGGCAGAGGCCAGCCGCTTGCTGTGCATTGAAGGGTGTGGTCTCTTCCTTTGGTGACCAGCTCAGTATTGGAAAAATCAATCTCCTTTTCATAAATGTGAGGTCTCTCTGCAGAGGAAGAAAAGTATAGCACAGCTTTTTTGAGAAGGGAATCTTAAGCATATATGAAACAATAAAAGACAAATGTCACACCAGCCACAATTCAGAAACGATCCTTGGTTCCATTTGTTGGGAAAGGTATCGTTTTATTAGAAGTCAAGTGTGTTGCAATCATGCATAGCCAGAACTGAGCATCACGTGCCAAAATCCCCAAGTTCACCTTTCCCCTCCCTTAACCTCCTTCCATTGCTGAGGCCCCCATGACCGATCAGGTTCAAGCAAGACATTTGCAGAACGGTCAGTCCAAGTGCAGGTTGCCTTCTCCCAGTTGAGTGACCTTGAGGCAGCATCTTGGGGAAATGCAGAGGTTATTTTCCCTTTCCCATGCACCCTCCCCAGGATGCATGGCAGAGTGTTAATACATGGTAGCAAAGCACAAGGAAGTGTAAGATGACAGCTGACAACAAGGATCTTCTTAAAGATCTATGTAGATTTTAAGACTTGTGGGCTTCAACTCCCAGAATTCCCCAGCGAATTCTAGGAACTGAAGTTCATAGGTTTTAAAGTTGCCGAGGTTAGACACCCTTGGTCTAGATCAGTGATTTTCAACCTTTTTTGAGCTGCGGCACATTTTTTACATTTACGAAACCCTGGGGCACATTGAGCGGGGGGAGGGTGGGGGCTAAAAAAAGTTTGGACAAAAAAATTATCTCTCTCTCTTCCTTTCGCTCTATTTCTCTCTCCCTCCCTCTTTCTCTCCCTTCCTTCTTTCTCTCCCCATCCCTCTTTCTTTCTGCCTCTCTTTTTTGCTCTCTTTCTCCCTCCCTCCCTCCCTCTATGTCTTTCTCTCTCTCTCTTTCCCTCCCTCCCTTTCTCTCTCTCTCTCTTGCTTTCTTTCTCTCTTTTTCTCTCTCTTGCTTTCTTTCTCTTGTTCTCTTTCTCTTTCTCTCTCTTGCTTTCTCTCTCTCTCTTGTTCTCTTTTTCTCTCTCTCTCTTTCTTTCTCTTTCTTTCTTTCTTTCTCTCTCTGAGCTTCGCGGCACACCTGACCATGTCTCACGGCACACTACTGTGCCATGGCACACTGGTTGAAAAACACTGGTCTAGATTATAAGGTGGTATTTTCTGTGTAAGACCTTCAATATTTTGCCTCTGTTTGGGTACAACCTGCAACTCCCTTCCCCCCAAATTGAAGGACTGGTTCCTGCCCTCTTTTGAGCAGCTACTGATTTGGAATAAAAACCACCCTCAACCTCTAGATTCAATATAGCCACCCATCTTGGTGAATTCTGGCCAGCTTACAAAGCATAATTTTGTTAGGCTGTTATATGGACTAGGCCAGAGGTCTTCAAACTTGGCAAATTTGAGGCTTCAGCTCCCAGAATTCTCCAGCCAACACAGCTATTTGAACATAGATCTTTGCAACATTATATTTTATTATATTTTATTAATCTAGGAGAAATCTCAAAGGTGCTTTTTTCCCTTCAAAAGGCAGCTAGACTGTTTTTTTCCCTTCAGGAAGTTTTTCTCTTTCTTCATCAAGGAAAAAAGAGAGAGAGAGAGAAAACAGCCCAGTTGCGTTTTTGAAAAAACAACAACATTTGAGACAATCATGGCCTGGATGAGTGAGAATCTCCATAAACTAGGTGAAATGTTAATATATATATTGCTAGTCCATGGTACGCCATCCGCTAAATAAATAACAAAATATAAACTAATCCTAATGATATTATTATGATCATACTAATAACATAAATACTAAATTAAAGCAATTATAACACATAAACAAGACAGAAGGCAGACAACTCAGACTAAACAATAATTAAAATAAAGCAGGATATCCATCCCTTAAACAGCACAAATGCAAAACAGTGCTGGCCCTCCAGATGAGTTGAATTAGAAACATAGATGCACAGATCGGAACAGACCTGGTCTGCACTGAAAAATGTCTTAGCTGGGTTGTTATGCAAAATAATCTGCATTCTTTTTCTCTTCTGTATGTGTGTGTGATGTACATACTCTTTTCCCCAAATCTGGACTGTATTAACACAAGTGACTCAAAAGTCTTTTTGTAATATTTCCACAGGGTCATTTAAAAAGAAACCTAAATTTGAACTTCTATCACTAAGCAGTGCTGTCATTAATTGACCATTAAATGAATCCCAACAGCAGATAAGTGAATCCAACTTCCCCCGTTAACTTTGTCAGAAGCCTGATGGAAAGTTTGAAAATGGAGATCACGTGACCCTGACATGCTGCAACCAACATAAATACATTCCCGTTGCCAAATGCCCGAACTTTAACGGAACTTGCAACAGTTATAAGTGAGGGGACCAGTCGTACGTTACATTTTTCAGTGCCAATATAATTGAACATGGTACAGAACAGACATAAATCAAGGACTACTTTGTCAGCAACTCTTTTGCAGGTGTTAGTAATAAAGAAAAGGGTTAATTTTGTGAGCGACAAAAATGCTGAATGTTTTTGAGAGTTTCAGGCGATGATCAGAAATGTCCACTGCTCAGTGAAGAAACATGTACAGGAAGACCTCGACTTGCAACAGTTCACTTAGGGACCTTTTGAAATTACAACAGCACTGAAAAAAAAATGACTTGTGACTATTTTTCACATTTATCACCGTTGCAGAATCCCCTCGGTCGCATGACCAAAATTCAGATGCTTGCAAATTGATTTATATTTATGATGGTTGCAATGTCCAAGGGTCACATGTTCATATTTTGCGATCTTCTGACAAGCAAAGTTCGAACACAATACAAAGTGTTGATTATGACCTATAAAGCCCTACATGGCATCGGAGCAGATTACCCACAGGATCGTCTTCTGCCTCATGCATCCCAGGTGCCGGTCAAGTCCCACAGAGTCGGCCTTCTCCGGGTCCTGTCAGCCAGGCTGGTGGGGCCCAGGGGAAGAGCCTTCTCTGTGGTGGCCCCAGCCATCTGGAATCAGCTCCCCTCAATGATTCGTACTATCCCCACCTTCCCGGCCTTGCATAAGGTCTTAAAAACGCACCTCTGTCGACAGGCCTGTGGCCACTGAATTTTAACATCTACCCTGGCCTATGATTGAATCCATAATGTATGTTAGGATGGATGGGGATGATTGGTTTTTAAATAAACTGGGGTTTTAGAATATGAATTAAGTTAGATTCTTTACATGTTTTCAGAATTGTTGCTTTTTACAATGTCAAATGTTAGATTTCTTGCATATTTTGTATTTATTTGTTGTTGATTTATTGATTGATTTTGTCCAATACACAATGAGGGTTTTAGTGGGTATAAACATAGTAAAATATACATAATGAAGGTTATTTACTCATAGTAAAATATATCTAAGAAAGAATAGAAGAGAAGATATAGGAATAAAATATATCAATGAAAGAATAGAAGAAGAAATATAGGAATAGAAGAAAGGTATAGGAGATATAGGAGAGCTTTTTTATATTTTTTATATTTTATTTATTTATTTATTTGTTTGTTTGTTTGTTTGTTTATTTATTTATTTATTTGTTTATTTGTTTATTTATTTATTTTTTATTTATTTTTTTATTTACTTACTTACTTACTTACTTACTTACTTACTTACTTACTTACTTACTTACTTACTTACTTACTTACTTATTTATTTAGATTTGTATGCCGCCCCTCTCCGAAGACTCGGGGCGGCTCACAACAAGATAGAACAAATCATAAATAATCCAAATAACTTTAAAATATTTAAAGATATAAAAGAACCCCATATACTAACAGACACACACACAAGCATACCATGTATAAATTAAACATGCCCGGGGGAGGTGTTTCAATTCCCCCATGCCTGAGGGCAAAGGTGGGTTTTAAGGAGTTTACGGAAGGCAGGAAGAGTGGGGGCAGTTCTAATCTCTGGGGGGAGTTGGTTCCAGAGAGCCGGTGCTGCCACAGAGAAGGCTCTTCCCCTGGGGCCCGCCAACCGACATTGTTTAGTTGACGGGACCCGGAGAAGGCCCACTCTGTGGGACCTAATCGGTCGCTGGGATTTATATTTTTTAATATTTTATATATTTTTAATTTATTTATTATTTAGATTTGTATGCCGCCCCTCTCCGTTATATGTTTTGTTATAAGCCGCCTTGAGTCTCGGGAGAAGGGCAGCAAAGAAATCTAATAAGTAACTAAATAAAGTCAGTGGGGAAGTCCGATTCACTTAACAGCCATGTTATTAATTTAACTACTACATTGATTTGCTTTAAAGTGTTATAAAATGGGACAAAACTCACTTGACAAATTTCTTACTTTGCAACATAAATTCTGGGTTTAGTTGTGGTCGTAAGTGAAAGACTGCCTGTACTTTGCACCCCGAAAATGCATCTTTGAGCAACCGTGCTTAAAATGTCACAAAGAAAGAACTTGTACGAGATCTCCTGGTGGAGAGTTTGATTCGGAGAGGCCTTTCCTCTGCTCTTGCATCTCAACCTCCTTCGCAAGTCTGGAGGGACGTGAAGGTTTTGTCAAGATAATCTCATTCCAAGTGCTTAACACTACAAGCTTAGAAGGAGAGATGAAACATATTTGGCAAAGAGACAAAATCTTTTCTATTGGGTGGCAGGAGTGAAGAGATAAATGCCCGAATTCTTTGATTGTAATAATGGATTTTTCCACTTAGCACTCAATTAAAACAATGGCATATACAAATTGCAGATGTGTTTTTCATTACCCCATTAATTTTTTAAATGTAGATTGCATTGTTAAATATTATGTGATACCTGAAATCAGACCTAATGAATTAGGGACTAAAGTAATCACTGCTGGAGAAACAAAAGAGCAATTATTTACTCTAACCTGGAGAGATAATGCTATCGGACACACTGTTTTCTTTAAACACGCACACACACATTTGCACACATAGTCGCACGACTACACGATGATGGAGGAAGTTATAAAGACAGTCTAGGAACGAGCGATGAAAGGAAGGTCCTTGGGTCAGGAAAGTTCTCTTCCATTGATTGTTATTGAGAACAGATTGTTGGCAATGAATCTGCAATAAGAGGTTACTATGGCAACCAAGTTTTCTAGCTGCTTCGGTCTCATGTGCAATTAAATAGTGGCTGCCACAAAAAAGAACATTTTCAAAGTCCTCCACCCCTGAATAGATTACTACAAAAAAAATATGAAGTGCCATTAGCTGGCACATCTTAACCATATGTTTAAGAGTGAACTCTGCTGCTCCTTCCTATACACTCCTTCAAACGTAGTTGTTCATCACTGCCAGAGCCAACTGGTCAACTGGCTCTCTTAGGGCCTACAACCTTTCCTACAACATTTCATTCCTGCGAGGGTGTCCCAGCAGCCTTAAGCACCATGAAGCAGCTTTTTTCCAAGAAAAATTAAAAAGGACAATTCCCTGCCCTCTAAGACAGTGTTTCCCAACCTTGGCAACTTGAAGATATTTGGACTTCAACTCCCAGAATTCCTCAGCCAGCAAATGCTGGCTGGGGAATACTGGCAGTTGAAGTCCAAATATCTTCAAGTTGCCAAGGTTGGGAAACACTGCTCTAAGACACATCACCCCAATGTTCTGGCCTTCTTTGATTTGATGACCCTGAGTGAAACAAATCATAGAAACATAGAAGATTGACGGCAGAAAAAGACCTCATGACCTCAATCATCATCATTCCTTTTCCCCGGGGCAGTCCATCAAGGTAGAGAGCGGTGGAAGACCTCAAGAGAAGAAAGGAATGTAATCTTTCCGTTCTTTTAAGTCAGCTATTCCCAGCTGAAGACTCTTTGTGCACCAAGTCAACATACTTCTCAACGTGATGGTTCTTCTGTCCCAACATATC
Source organism: Erythrolamprus reginae (assembly GCF_031021105.1). Classification (NCBI taxonomy): domain Eukaryota; kingdom Metazoa; phylum Chordata; class Lepidosauria; order Squamata; family Dipsadidae; genus Erythrolamprus; species Erythrolamprus reginae. Next base: position 37,010,684 of record NC_091957.1, read on the forward strand.
CAAAGGGCTTCCATTTGAAGAAGTTGGCTTAGATGTTTACCAGGATGAGGAGTATAGATGGAGTTGTCTGATTAAATCACGTCTGGTGGTGGAATCCAGTGAGGAGGTGAAAACCAGTGCAGTAAGAGGCAACTCAGCCCAGAGAAAGAGGGCGAAGACAACCCCTCCCTAACGGTTCCCAGAGTATATTGTTGATGCAAAGAGTACAGTCCCCAGGTTTTGCCTATAGGCAGGAAAGAAGAAAGAGCTCACCTTGAAAGGATTAACAGATGAGAATAATAGAATAACAGAGTTGAAGGGGACCTTGGAGGTCTTCTAGTCCAACACCCTATTCAAGCAGAAAACTATACCATTTCAGACAAATAGATGTCCAATCTCTTCCTTAAAAAGTCCAGTGTTGGAGCAACCACAACTTCTGGAGGCAAGTCGTTCCACTGATTTGTTCTCTCTGTCAGGAAATTTCTCCTTGGTTCTAGGTTGGTTCTCTTAATTAGTTTCTGTCCGTTGCTTCTTCTCCTGCTTCCAGGTGCTTTGGAGAATAGTTTGACTCCCTCTTCTTTGTGCCAACCCCTGAGATATTGGAAGAGTCTTCCATGTCCATCCTAGTTTTTTGGGTTAAACTAGACATACCCAATTCCTGCAATCATTCTTCATATGCCTTAGCCTCCAGTCCCCTAATCATCTTTGTTGCTCTTCTCTGCACTCTTCCTAAAACCTCAACATCATTTTTATATTGTGGCAACCAAACCTGGATGCAGCATTCCAAGTGTGGTCGTATCAAGGCACTATTATTAGTATTAACACTTCACCAGGTCATTTTTGCTTTTAAGCCTGACACATCTCCTGACGAGACAGCTACCTTTACCTAAATCAAGCATTTATACCCTGGAAGGTTTGGAAGTCCTATTCCTAAGGCCCCATTTCATAGCATCACAGAACGCTAGTGCTGACAGGGACCTTGGAGATCTTCCAGTCCAACTCCTTCTCCAAGGCAGGGGACCTTATATCACCCTGGTCAAATGGTTGTTTGATCTTTACTTGAATATCTCCAGCACGAGAGAACCCTCCACTCCAGAAGTTAATTGATTAATTTCAACCTATTAACCATGGAATAGAAAAGGGCAGACGATGAGCAGTTGTCCCGGGGTGGCTTTCAAATGTGGGTTGAATCGATGCTTCTCACAAGATTTGGAATGCAAAGAGTTGGGGAGGGAGGTTGCTCTTTTGATCCACTTGGATTTCCATAAGAATTTGCATAAGCAGCCTTTCATGTTGTTTTTCTGAGCATTTGTCCCACATTGTTGCAGGATCCACTTGTTTTGCACTGCACTTACCTAGTTCTTTAAGCCAAGCTTACTGGTGCAAAGAGTTTTGTTTTTCAGTTGGAGGCTGATTAGGGCTAAAAGGCAGAACCTGGTCCAAAGTCACCCAGGTACATTCCTGGTCTAGGAGAGGCCTGGATTGTGGATCTCTTGGCTCCTAACCCAATCTCTGAACCATTGAGACACCCTGGCTCTCTGAAAAACACCTTCCAATCCATGGAAGTTTGATCGGAAGATTTTTGTTAAACACATCTTTGTTGTAAGAGGAGAATAAAACAAACTGTTTCAACTCCTACCCTCAAAACGTCACTACAGAACACTGCACACCAAGACAACTAGACACAAGAACAGTTTTTTTCCGAACGCCATCACTCTACTAAACAAATAATTCCCTCAACACTGTCAGACTTTCTACTAAATCTGCACTTCTATTCTACTAGTTTTTCTCATCACTCCTTTCACCCATTTCCTCCCATGTTGATTGTATGACTATAACTTGTTGCTTATATCCTAAGATTTTTATTAATATTGCTTCTCCATTGCTTATTTGACCCCTATGACAATCATTAAGTGTCATACCACATGATTCTTGACAAATGTATATTTTATTTTATGTACGCTGAGAGCATATGCACCAAGACAAATTCCTTGTGTGTCCAGTCACACTTGGCCAATAAAATTCTATTCTATTCTATTCTATTCTATAAAAGCAGTGGAACGGCTTGCCTTCAAAAGTTCTGGGTGCTCCAACACTGGAGGCTTTTAAGAAGAGAATGGAGAACATCCATTTGTCTGAATTTATACAAAGGCTGCTGGTGGACTAGAAACGCTCCTCCAAGGTCCCTTCCAACTCATGACGATGATGAAAATGTCCTTTTCTCCAGGGGCCTCCACGTTCTCCTGCCTCTGCCAGGTAGAGAAATCCTTCCCTGTTTCTAATTGCCTTCATTCCATTCCATGAATGAGTATTTGCTATAGAACAGTGTTTCCCAACCTTGGCAACTTGAAGGTATCTGGACTTCAACTCCCAGAATTCCCCAGCCAGCGCTGGCTGGGGAATTCTGGGAGTTGAAGTCCAGATACCTTCAAGTTGCCAAGGTTGGGAAACACTGTTCTATAGAAGATTCCTCTCAAATGCCTTTCAAAGAAGGAGGGAATTTTTCTTCTCATCACAAATTTGTGGAAGGGGTTGAAAAACTGTTTCTGCCTGGCATTGTGTCAGATCTGCAGGTGACCCACGCTGAAATGTACAGTTTTTCTCTTTTCTTTCCAGCTCATTGCCTTTGTATAAAGAACAAAAGAAGCTGGTTTTTTAAGCAGTTTCTTTTCAGTATGCACAACGGCACATGTGGCCATAAACTCATGCCAAAATCTCTATATAACTTGAGTCACACTTGAAATTAAGCATCTCGTGATGAATTTAATGAGACAAGGACTTCAAAACAAAATTGTTTCTTTAAAAAATAAAAGCTTCCGTCTCGCCTAGACAAACATTCCTACCTAATTGGAAGGAACTGGAACTTACTAAAATGACACCCTTGGGGGGGAAAAACTAATGAGAGGTGAATTGGCAGGGAAGCTTCTGTTGACACCAGTCACACATTGCTACAAATAACCTGCTTTGTTTTTAGATGCGCAAGTTTAATTGCTCTGAAGTCTCACCCAGCCATTTAGTTCAAGCCCAGTCTCTGAATTCCAAGCTCAGCAAAGCAAATTCAGAGCCAAGCTGATGAAATTCTGTTGACAGTCCCAACTGGTTGACTTGTTCCAATTCAATGTTTCCGATTGATTCAAAAAGTCAAGTTGATTATGTATGTTAGTTTAGCCCTGAATTGTCTTGACAAAATGATATTTTTGCCTTCCAAACTGCACCATTAATTTGATGCGCCCAATTCAGTAATTGATCTGAAACATCATTCAGATTTAGAAAGATGACCTGAACTGATTAAATCACTTTGGAAGCTTGAACCACTTCGAATATCAGGTTGACCTCTGGTGTCATAATGATACACAGCTTGTTTTCTTAGATGTAGGTCATCTGATAATGCAATAGGGGTGAATTTACACAAAGAAAAGAGCAGCTACCAGATACACTGCAATTTGGAGAGAAATAGAATAGCTGTAATAGAATTCGGAAACTTCAGATCATGCAGAATGCAGCTGCGAGAGCAATCATGGGCTTTCCCAAAAATGCCCATGTAACACCAACACTCCGCAGTCTGCATTGGTTGCCGATCAGTGTCCGGTCACAATTCAAAGTGTTGGTTACGACCTATAAAGCCCTTCATGGCACCGGACCAGATTATCTCAGGGACTGCCTTCTGCTGCATGAATCCCAGCGACCAGTTAGGTCCCACAGAGTGGGCCTTCTCCGGATCCCATCAACTAAACAATGTCGTTTGGCGGGGCCCAGGGGAAAAGCCTTCTCTGTGGCGGCCCTGGCCCTCTGGAATCAACTCCCCCCCGGAGATTAGAGTTGCCCCCACCCTCCTCACCTTTCGTAAGGTCCTTAAAACCCACCTCTGCCGTCAGGCATGGGGGAACTGAGATATTCTTTCCCGCTAGGCCTTTACAATTTATGCATGGTATGTTTGTTTGTATGTATGTATGTTTGGTTTTACAATAAGGGTTTTTTAATTGTTTTAGTATTGGATTTACATGCTGTTTTTTATTACTGTTGTTAGCCGCCCCGAGCCTACGAAGAGGGGCGGCATACAAATCCAATAAATAAATAAATAAATAAATAAAATAAAATAAAATTTCTTCTCCAGCATTGCAAGTCTGTGTGACTCCCTGTCCCCATTCCTATTTTTTGATCCCACCCACACAAAAGCTTTTACTAAATACATATGTGAAGCACGCATTACCCATGTTCATATATAACGCCAACTTTAAATTAACACACGCACCCCACCAAAAGACCTTAAGTAGTTTAAGCATATTGCCCCTAGCAATCTGGGTCCTTATTTTGCCGATTTTGGAGAGATGGAAGGCTGAGTAAGCATTGAGCCAGTCAGAATCGAACTGATGGCAGTCAGCAGAATTAGCCTGCAATGCTGCATTACAACCACTGCTCTTAGGGTCTCCTGCTTGAGCAAGGATTAGAAGATCTGGAAGGTCACTTCCAGCCATGTACTTTTATGTTCTATCAAATTCAACTCCCAGAATTCCCCAGGTAAACGTCTTGTGTTTTTTTTACCAGAAGTAATGTTTACTAAAAGGTTGACTCAGCTTTCCATCCTTCCGAGGTGGGTAAAAGGAGGACCCAGATTGTTGGGGACGATATGCTGACTTTGTAAACTGCTTAGAGAGGCTGTAAAAGCCCCATGAAGCAGTATATAAATCTAAATGTTCTTGCTCTTGATATATTTAAAGCTTGTCCATTAAGGAAATGGACAAATGAACGAATGGACAAATTTCACTCACTGGATAATTAAATCAAATTTGAATGGCCATAAAATGTGGCAAAACTCACTTAGCAAATGTCTCACTTAGCCACAGAAATTCTGGGCTCATCATCATTATTATTATAATATTTTTATTTGTTTGTTTGTTTGTTTGTTTGTTTGTTTGTTCGTTCGTTCGTTCCTTCCTTCCTTCCTTCCTTCCTTCATTCATTCATTCATTCATTCATTTATTTATTTATATTTGTATACTGCCCCTCTCCGAAGACTTGGGGCAGCTCACAACAGTAATAAAACAGGTGGTCCTAAGTTGTCTACTTGTACTAGGAAAATTTCCTGCTGTTCACCCAGACATATTTTTTGTGTTTGCTCTCTCAGCCTATTGGATATAAATTGAAATTCAGCCAATTCAGTTTCATTAAATTCATTCAGTTCAATTGTCCATTGCAGAAGTTAATAATCTTAAATGACCATTGGAGAAATTCCAACAAGGAAAATAATTGCTCTATGAAAAGAGAATTTTAAAAATCATACTAAATTTAGAGCAAGGAGTGAATTAGAGCTAAGAAAAAAAATTAAAGACAATTAAAACTCATTTGGCCAGTCATATCTCATGCTTTGGATGTTAATGGTGTACTGCCTCCTCACTCAGTCAAATATCTAAACTTTACTATCAGAAAATCTAAGATCAATTTTTTTAAAACAAAAAATTAAGATAGCTTCTATATCTCTCCAAAGGGCTGTTTACAGAAGTAGTACTCAACAGGTTTTGGCCACCTCTGAAGAGTCGGTAGCAGAAATTTTGAATAGTTTGGAGAACTGGTAAATACCACCTCTGGTTGCCCCCACCCCATTTATTCTCTGCCCCCAGAGTCCCAACTCATTAGGAAGGAATGGGGATTTTACAGTATCCTTCCCCTGGAGTGGGCAGGAAATTGAGATTTTGCAGTATCCTTTCCCTGCCCTGCTCACCAAGCCAAACACACAGAACTGGTAGTAAAAAAAATTGAATCCCACCACTTCTTGTTTCTGGGCTGAGAAATGAATTTGTCCCTGTAATTTCCAGATTTTATTACATTAGCTGTGAAATACTAATCGTTGCTTGTTCATTGCCTCTTTATGTAGTCTTATGACTTAGTTGTTTGTATCTTATGATTTATGTTGATTGCTTATTTAGTATCTAATTAATGTTGTATTATGATTTATGATTATTGTATTTTACCATTATGATCATGATTTATCACTTGTTGCCTGTTTGTACACTGAGAGCTTCTGCACCAGAGACAAATTCCTTGTGTGTCTAATCACATTTGGCCAATAAAGTTTTCTCTTCCCTTCTGACAAAATTTTGTCACGTTCAGGGCCAAACGTCGTGCTTTGTTGGAGCCAATCCTAAGAACTGGAAAAGGCCACTGAATAGCTAAAACCAGTTTATACCATTTCATAAAATGGCCTAATAAATTTTACAGACAGCTTTGTTGGAAATGCTGTCACGGCATAAAAGGTCCCTGGAAAGATCTTTATAAAATTTCAGTTTATTTGTTTTAGGGTGAGAAGGAAAAATCTCCTTGCTTCGCTGTAAGTAATTTTTAAGTCCCTTGTACTTGCTTTGTACTTTGGCCCGGAATAACTATGTTCTCCCACGTTTCTCATTCTTGACTCCCCAGGCTGTGTAGTCGCCAGCTGTTTGTTAAGATCACCTTTTGCTCCCTCTCTCTCTCCCTGAAATGTTTCAAGAGGCTTGCTCCATGGAGCTCTGGCTCTCAACAGAAATCTCCTCCAAGAAAACACAAACATTGCAAACCACCAATTTCATGGAGGCTCTTGATGTGCAAATATGTAAAGGAAGAACATTTCCTCCCCCAACCAATAGACTGCCTCTTGGAGCTTCACGAGGCCTCTACAGAAAACCAAGAGGAGAAGAGCTCTTGCCAGATTAAATACCAACGGTCTCCAGAACAGGCTGGGCACATGGGTGGCCCAGGCAGGAAGCTTCTACATGTGACAAATAATCCTTGCAATTTAAGGCCTGCAAAGGCCCAGAGGTTAGGTGGGAAAGGCGTTGCTGGAATCTCCCGATGGCAAGGGGTTCACCTTGACCTGCCCTCTCTTCATACTTTGATCGAGTATAAACAGGGCAGAACTTTCTGGAGTTTCAGCTCTACACACTGTAGGTCCTTCTTTACATTTACTTCTTTTCTTTCACAAACCACCATGTCTCTACCAACTTTAACTGTTTTTAGTATTGGATTATTATTATATGCTGTTTTATTATTGCTGTTAGCCACCCCGAGTCTCCGGAGAGGGGCGGCATACAAATCCAATAAATAATAATAATAATAATAATAATAATAATAATAATAATAATAATAATAATAATAATAATAATAATAATTCCTAGTACTAACCTATCTGTAACCTTGACCCTTGCTTTTGTAGATCAGGAATGGCCAAATGGTAGGGCCTTGCCTGTTATTCTGTTATTTTTATAGTCAGTCACACAACCAGCTACATGTTTAGACTGAATTCAGCATTTTTATCCACATATACAGAACATAGAATAACAGCCTTGGAAGGACCTTAGAGATCTTCTAGTCCATTCCTCTGCTTGAGCAGGAGACCCTATATATTATTCCAGACAAATGGCTGTCCAACCTCTTCTTAAAAGTCTTCAATGATGCAGCACCCACAACTTCTGGAGGCAAGCTGTTCCACTGGTTAATTGTTCTATCAGGAACTTTCTCCTTACTTCTAGGTTGGATATCTGTTTAATGATCTTAGACTAGATATACCTAGTTCCCTCAATTATTCATCAATAGTAATAACGTTGCAATAATATTGTGATGAAAAATAGTTCATCAATAATAATAATAATAATAATAATAATAATAATAATAATAATATTTATTTATTTATTTATTTATTTATTTATTTATTAATCAGATTTGTATGCCGCCCCTCTCCGCAGACTCGGGGCGGCTCACAGCAATCGCCATACAATGTAAACAAATCCAATATTTAAATTAATTTTAAAACACCACAAGCATACACACTAGCATACCATACATAAATTTTATAAGCCTAGGGGGAAGGAACATGTCAATTCCCCCATGCCTGACGACAGAGGTGGGTTTTAAGGAGCTTACGAAAGGCTAGGAGGGTGGGGGCAACTCTGATATCTGGGGGGAGTTGATTCCAAAGGGTCGGGGCCGCCACAGAGAAGGCTCTTCCCCTGGGTCCCGCCAAACGACATTGTTTAGTTGACGGGACCCGGAGAAGGCCAACTCTGTGGGACCTAACTGGTCGCTGGGATTTGTGCGGCAGAAGGCGGTCCCGGAGATATTCTGGTCCAGTGCCATGAAGGGCTTTATAGGTCATAACCAACACTTTGAATTGTGACCGGAAACTGATCGGCAACCAATGCAGACTGCGGAGTGTTGGTGTGACATGGGCATATTTAGGAAAGCCCATGATAGCTCTCGCAGCTGCATTCTGCACGATCTGAAGTTTCCGAACACTTTTCAAAGGTAGCCCCATGTAGAGAGCATTACAGTAGTCGAGCCTCGAGGTGATGAGGGCATGAGTGACTGTGAGCAGTGACTCCCGGTCCAAATATGGCCGCAACTGGTGCACCAGGCGAACCTGGGCAAACGCCCCCCTCGCCACAGCTGAAAGATGTTTCTCTAATGTGAGCTGTGGATCGAGGAGGACGCCCAAGTTGCGAACCCTTTCTGAGGGGGTTAGTGACTCCCCCCCCCAGGGTGATGGACGGACAGATGGAATTGTCCTTGGGAGGCAAAACCCACAGCCACTCCGTCTTATCCGGGTTGAGTTTGAGTCTGTTGACACCCATCCAGACCCCAACAGCCTCCAGGCACCGGCACATCACTTCCACTGCTTCGCCGACTGGACACGGGGTGGAGATGTAAAGCTGGGTATCATCTGCATACTGATGATACCTCACCCCATGCCCTTGGATGATCTCACCCAGCGGTTTCATGTAGATATTAAATAGTAGGGGGGAGAGGACCGACCCCTGAGGCACCCCACAAGGGAGTAACCTAGAGGTCGACCTCTGATCCCCCACTAACACCGACTGCGACCGACCAGAGAGGTAGGAAGAGAACCACTAAAGGACAGTGCCTCCCACTCCCAACCCCTCCAGCCGGTGCAGAAGGATACCATGGTCGATGGTATCGAAAGCCGCTGAGAGGTCAAGAAGCACCAGGACAGAGGATAAACCCCTGTCCCGGGCCCGCCAGAGATCATCCATCAGCGCGACCAAAGCAGTTTCCGTGCTGTAGCCGGGCCTGAATCCTGACTGCTGAGGACCTAGATAATCGGCTTCTTCCAAGGACCGCTGGAGTTGGAGTGCCACCACCTTCTCAACAACCTTCCCCATAAAGGGAAGGTTGGAGACTGGTCGATGGTTGTTGAGAATGGCTGGGTCCAGGGAAGGCTTCTTGAGGAGGGGGCGCACAAGTGCCTCCTTGTAGGGATCCGGGAAGGACCCCCTCCCCAGAGAAGCGTTGACAATCTCCTGGACCCAGCTCCGTGTCACCTCCCTGCTGGCTGAAACCAGCCAGGAGGGACACGGATCCAGTAAACAGGTGGCGGAACTCACAGCTCCAATGGCCTTGTCCACTTCATCAGGTGTCACCAGATCAAACTCTTCCCAGACAGGTGGACAAGTACGTGCCCCAGTCACCTCAACTGACTCGTTGTAATAATAATAATAATAATAATAATAATAATAATAATAATAATACTGTTATTGATGTGTCATACAGCCAGCCAAATGTTTAGACTGGATTTGGCATTTATATTATTATCATTATTGATAATCTATAAAAACTTAGTTAGAATTCAGTATTGCAGGCAAACTCTGCCCACAGCCAGAAGTTTGATCTGGATGGACTCAAGATTGACTCACCCTTCCATCCTTCCAAGGTTGGTAAAATGAGGACTCAGATTGTTGGGGGCAATGTGCTTACTCTCTGTAAACCACTTAGAGAGGGCTGTAAAGCACTATGAAGTAGTATATAAGTCTAAGTGCTCTTGCTCAATTTGATGATTATAGTCAGTTTGGGAAATTTTGCAGCAGCCATTAATCAAATGGTCAATTGTTTCATCCTTTTCATTACAAAAGGGGCATTTACTCTTGTTAGTTAAGTGAAGAATTATAACTTTCCTGCAATGACTGTAGTTGACAAAGCCTGAGCTGCTAAAATAAATTATTATTAGATGTTTTTGAGTTAGTGTTGACTCCTGGCAACTGTCCAGACACATCCTTGCAATTTTCTTTACAAGTTTTCAGAAGGATTCCACCACTGCTGCCTTCCCTGGGCTGAGAAAGAAGGACTGGCCCAAGGCCACCTGTAGGTGACTTCATGCCTAAGGTGAGAAGAAAACTCCAAGTCTCCTTCTTTCTAGGTTGGTGCCTTTAACTACTGCAACTAACCTGGGGGTAAATTTGTTTGGAACTATTGGCAAACTTTCTTGGCCACCCTGATTAAGTCTTGCTCATCTTACTTGAACATGCATGGTTTACAGTGTGGACATTTTAACATGATATTTGCACCACATTTGTAAATACCATTTGAATGATATTTGCATGATATTTCAAACTGATGGCGTTGGCCATGGTGAAGTATGAATGAAATTGTTTCTGGCAGTTAGCATGCAGAAACAATTAGCTTCGAATTTATTGCATGCAACTTCAATCAGTACATGTCAGCTTTTGCTATATAAGATATTGAGGCTTTGGACAATGATCAAATTATCATTATAAGAATAAGGCTCATCCAATGAAGCTGACTGGAAGAAGCTAAGAACAAACGTTCTTTTTAAAGCACAAAATTGATCTGTGGGGTTCATTCTCACAAGCTGCTATGTTTGCTACTTACTTCTGATGGCTTTAAAGAGGAGTGGAAAATTTTAGAGGATGGATCGACCAAGGGAGCCCCGCTGATGTAGTGGTTAAAGACATCAGGCAAGAAACCAGGAGGCTGTGAATTCTAGATCCACCCATAAAGCTGACTGCATGACCCTGGTCCAGTTACTTTCTCTCAGCCCTAAGAAGGAGGCATTGCCAGTATATCCAGTAGGTGGGCCATGAACTTTAACAGTAATAATAATAATAATAATAATAATAATAATAATAATAATAATAATAGAGAAATGGTGGCTTTGATAACATCTTGATTGGTTGACACCAGAAAGCCATAGATTTATATCAGGGCATTAATAAATGGACAGTTTGAGTTTCAGTCCCTTCCTAATTATTCTTATCATAGAATTGACATGTGTTTTACATAATTAACACACACTGGTGCTTAGAGTGGGTGCTGACAAGGAGGGAAATTTAAATATATGGCAATTCCTGAAATTCAGCCATATGCTGACCATTAATAACAATTCTAATAATTAATCACCTAATAAAATTGATTTTCTATCACTCTGAGATAGAACTCCCTATCTCCCTAATCATTTATATTAAAGCCAGTCAAATCTTTGGCAGAAAAACAAACGATTTCTGGGCATTTTTTCTGTTACATGCAGAAGGGTTGTTTTTTTTTAGAATAATCTGCTACCAAAAATGAAACATCTGTTCTTTATTATCTCTCACTTGTCCTTTTTGCAAAGTGATATTTCTCCACAGCTCACGTTATCAGCATTCCTTGAGCCGGCCATGTTTTCGATAAGTGACATCTTTACAATAATTGCAATAATGGTCCCCCAATTAATTCACCCTGCCAAGCTGATGCATGACAGAAGAACAATAGGGAGTACTTGTGTGTGAAATTGCACACAAATTTGGAAGCGGCAAGCTGACAAAATCATTAAAGCCGCTGGGCTGGCTGGACCTGTGTTAACACACAACCAATGTTTGTGTTAGCTGCTGCCAAGCTTGTTCTGTTGGTCCTGTTATTTAGGGAGTGTCTTATTCTTATGCAAAACAAGCAAGCAATGAGTGTGATATGCATTTGCAGAGGTTGCATTAACCCTATTATATATGCCACTGATCCAAGAGTAAGTTTGTAAGTCAATCCCCTTTTCTCTGTAATAGCCCTTCAAGTATCGGAAGACGGTTATCATGTCCCCCTTAATCCTTTCTAGGCTCTTTCCAGAAGTGGTTCCGCTGTCTCTACTGGGAAGAACTCTGTCTTTGAGGAATAGTTGGAGAATTCCTCAAAGTCCGTACAATCCTATCTGCACCAGGACTCACTGCTCACAGTCACTCATGCCCTCATCACCTCGAGACTTGACTACTGTAATGCTCTCTACATGGGGCTACCTTTGAAAAGTGTTCGGAAACTTCAGATCGTGCAGAATGCAGCTGCGAGAGCAGTCATGGGCTTCCCAAGATATGCCCATGTTGCAAGAAAACTCTGCAGTCTGCATTAGTTGCCGATCAACTTCCGGTCACAATTCAAAATGTTGGTTATGACCTATAAAGCCCTTCATGGCATCGGACCAGAATATCTCCGGGACCGCCTTCTGCCACACGAATCCCAGCGACCGGTTAGGTCCCACAGAGTTGGCCTTCTCCGGGTCCCATCGACTAAACAATGTCGTTTGGCGGGACCCAGGAGAAGAGCTTTCTCTGTGGCAGCCCCGACCCTCTGGAACCAGCTCCCCCCGGAGATCAGAACTGCCCCCACCCTCTTTGCCTTTCGTAAAGTTCTTAAGAGCCATCTCTGCCGTCAGGCATGGGGGAACTGAGACATCTCCCCGGGGCCTATACAGTTTATACATGGTATGTTTGTGTGTATGCTTGCTTTTAATAATGGGGTTTTTAGTGTTTTTTAAATTATTAGATTTGTTCTTACATTGTCTTTGTTATTGTTGTGAGCTGCCCTGAGTCTACGGAGAGGGGTGGCATACAAATCTAAATAATAATAATCATAATCATAATCATCATCATCATCATCATCATCATCAACATCGCAATCCCAGGGGACAGAAGAATTGAGGAGAAGCAGCTAGAGAAATTAGTGAAATACAAAGATCTAAAAATCGAGCTGCAACGACTCTGGCATAAGCCCGTGAAAGTGGTCCCAGTGGTACTTGGCACGCTGGGCGCAGTGCCAAAGGATCTCAGTGGACATTTGAAAACCATTGGAATTGACAAAATCTCCATCTGTCAATTGCAAAAGGCCGCTTTACTGGGATCGGCAAACATAATTCGCCGCTACATCACACAGTCCTAGGTGCTTGGGAAGCGCCCGACTGGTGATGAAATACGAAATCCAGCATAGTGATCTTGTTTGCTGTGTTGTACTGATAATAATAATAATAATAATAATAATAATAATAATAATAATAATAATAATAATAATAATAATAATAATAATCCAGTCCCTACAATCTGTCTAGATGCACATTTGGTGGAAAATTTAGAAAAGTCAATAATGGGCTTGTTGGTGTGAGCAGTTTTGTGCTTCCAAATCACACTATTTCAAACGTCCTTTTTGTAACTGGATGCTATTTTTGCAGTGATCACACAGTTCTGAATTTTGTTGATGGTCCAGCCTGGCATTGGAATAGCGATGGTAAGAGTAGTAGAACTAATGATGGAAGTCTTATAGTACCCACCATAACAGTATCAACCTTGAGCTATCGTGGGGCTTCCTAGATTCGCCCACGTTTCTACAACACTCCGTGGTCTGCACTGGTTGCCGATCGGTTTCCGGTCACAATTCCAAGTGTTGGTAATGACCTTTAAAGCCCTACATGGCATTGGACCAGAATACCTCTGGAACCGCCTTCTACCGCACGAATCCCAGCGGCCAATAAGGTCCCACAGAGTTGGCCTTCTCCGAGTCCCGTCGACCAAACAATGTTGTTTGGCGGGCCCCAGGGGAAGAGCCTTCTCTGTGGTGGCCCCGGCCCTCTGGAATCAACTCCCCCCGGAGATTAGAACGGCCCCCACCCTCCTTGTCTTTCGCAAGTTACTCAAGACCCACCTATATCGCCAGGCATGGGGGAATTTAGACATCTCCCCCAGGCTTTCTTATATTTTATGTTTGGTATTTATGTGTTGTATGGTTTTTAAATTGTTGGGGTTTTTAATGTAATTTTATTATTAGATTTGTCCCATTGTTATACTGTTTTTATTATTGTTGTGAGCCGCCCCGAGTCTTCGGAGAGGGGCGGCATACAAATCTAATATTGAATTGAATTGAACCTTGAATATTTGTTCTCGGCCCATAGGCCAACTCAATGTATGGTCCATGTGCTTCACACTTTGTCTAGCCTTGCACCCAAAAAAGGAGTGGAAAAAGCTGGAGACTTACCAAAGACAACAAGTTGGATGGTGAGATTTTTATAGAGACCATGCTTTGGGTTGCTCAGATACAGGGTAAAGTTCCCAGCATGCTTCGCTCTCACATCCTTGATGACTATCCTGTACCTCTCGCGATCTAAGTCATAGCAGTCGGCGGGTTTGATCAGTTGGCCATCTTTGTACCTGTTTGGACCAGAAAAAAATGGGAATGAGAAACAGCTGAGGCAAAGGAATAGAGGGCATCACATTTCAGAGAGAATCTAACATTTAAATTTTAATTTAGAGCTAGGTATTCTGGATGTTCAGGCAAGTTCAGACCCCTCTGCCCCACTGGAATGTTCCCCACCCGTGTCTACGAATTGGATTGATCCCACAGTAAATTCCCAGTAGAGCTGGTTGGTCTTCGACTTACAACCATTTGCTTAGTGTCCGTTCAAAGTTACAGCAGCACCGAAAGAGTGACTTATGTCCATTTTTCACCCTTATGACCGTTGTCGCTTCCCCACAGTCATGTGACCAACATTTGGATGATCCTCCTTTGCGACCTTCTGACAAGCAAACTGTCTTCTGCCTCATGTATCCCAGCAGCCAGTCAGGTCCCACAGAGTCGGCCTTCTCCAGGTCCTGTCGGCCAAACAATGTTGGCCGGCGGGGCTAGGGGAAGAGCCTTCTCTGTGGTGGCCCTGGCCCTCTGGAACAAACTCCCTCCAGAGATACATACTGCCCCCTGCCTCCTGGTCTTTCATAAAGCTTTAAAAACCTACCTCTGCTGGCGGGCATGGGGGCCGTGAGTGATGAGATTGTCTCCAGCCAATACTAGATATGATTGGGTTGGATGAATGTGTGTGAGTGTACATGGGGTCTTTTTAAAATTTTGGTTAGTAAATTTTCATAATTTTTTATAGTTATTTAGATTTCTTACATATTGTTGTATTCAATGTTTTACGCTGCCCTGAATTACCTCGAGAAGGGCATGATAGAAATCTAATCTAGTCTAGTGTAGTCTAGTGTAGTCTAGTGTAGTCTAGTGTAGTCTAGTCTAGTCTAGTCTAGTCTAGTCTAGTCTAGTTTAATCTAAGCCAAGCCAATCCAATCATAAAATAAAATAAAATAAAATAAAATAAAATAAAATAAAATAAAATAAAATAAAATAAAATAAAATAAAATAAAATAAAATAAAATAAAATAAAATAAAATAAAATAAAATAAAATATAAAATAATAAATCAATGAGGAAGCCAATTTTACTTAACAACTGTATTCTTAATTTAACAAATGCAGCAATTCACTTAACACTTGTGGTAAGAAATTTTACAGAATAGGGCAAAGCTTGCTTAACAACTGTCTTGCTTAGCAACCAAAGTTTGGGCTCGAATACAAAGCATTAAAGCTCTAAAGTCTGCATGTTCTATTGCCATAGAAGAGAGCCAGGCTGGTGTGGTAGCTAAGGCACCAAGATAGGGATCAGGAGGCAGTGAGTTCTGATTCTGCCTTAGGCACAAGAGCCAGCTGGGGCACTTTGGGCCAGTTTCTCTCTTTCAGTCCAACCTACCTCGCAAGGTTGTTGTTATGGGGAAAATAGGAGGAGGAAGGTGCGTTGGGCACATTGGCCCCCTTGAGTCATTTGCAAAAATAATGAAGGCTGGAAACAAATGAATATTTTAGCAAAAGGGTCAAAAATATTAAGATGGTGGCTGTGAGAGCATCATGGATTTGTATCCTATGAGTGAAGCGGCTGCTTGACTTTCTGGCTATGCACGACAGACATGCCCTGAAGACCATCCACCCAAGAATTAGAGAACTAAAATCAGAGACGGAAATAAATCTATTAAAAGTTAAACCACCATGTTATTTGCTGTGGAAGGGGATGGATAGGGAAGAGAAAGATATCAATGTTACAGCATAATCCTCCCCCCCCCCTTGCTCCTTTGGCAGGGATTGAAAACTGGGCTGGCAATTGAGGTTTTTAAAAACTGTTTTTCCATCCTTGGAGTTGGGGAGGGGGAGGCAAGGCTTAGTGTCAGTTGCAGGATTTGGGAGACATTTTAATTTTGTGGATCTGCTGCAAACAGGGAAGAGCTACGGAATTTCTTTCTTGAAAATCCTAATTCTGATTTCTCAGTCACTTTCTCTCTTGGTTCTACCAAGCTCAGAACTCTGTTCTTAGGGAGAAAAGTTGGAAGGGACCCTTCAAGGTCTTCTAGTCCAACCCCCTGCTGAAGGAGGAGACCCCCCACCATTTCAGACAAGTGGCTGCCAGCCTCTTCTTAAGAATCTCCAGTGATGGGGGCACTCACAACTTCTGAAGGCAAGTCATTCCATTGTTTGGCTGTTCTCAACTAACTTCTCCTTAGTTCTTAGGTAGCTTTTCTCATTGCTTCCTTTTGATTTTTCTTGTCTTGCCTTCAGGTGCTTTAGTAAAAAATATTCTTTGTGGCAGCCTCTTAAACATTGGAACAGTGCTATCATGTCTCCCCTAGTCCTTTTTTGCACCAGACAAGACATACCCAATTCTGCAATTCTTCTTCAGATGTTTTAGCTTCCAGACTCCTAACCACCTTTGTTGCTCTTCTCTGCACTCTTTCTAAAGTCTCAACCAGTGTTCCCTCTAATTTTTTTGGGGGGTGGGCGGAAAAGTATAGTGTCTGAGCGGCAGTCCTTTCGGGACTGGACGGCACAGAAATATTAAACAAACAAACAAACAAACAAATAAATAAAAAACCCATACTGTACTGTGTGTCTATAACAGTGAGCTCATAATAGGGCAACTCTATCAATATCAAAATGCCACTTAAATAGTTGAGCTAGTTTCAAACTAGATTTTGATTTTCTTTCTCTCTTCCTTACTCCCATTCTTTTTCTTTCTCTTTTCCTTCCTCTCTCTTTTCTATCTGTTTCTCTCTCTTCCTCTCTTCCTCTCTCTCTCCTTCCCTCTCACTCATTCCCTCTCGGCTTCTGGGCAGGTTTGAAAAACTCGGAGTTGATGATGATTTTTAAGTGAGCGATTGTTCACTGCTCAGCTTAGAGGGAACTATGGTCTCAACATCTTTTTTCTAATGAGGCCAGCAAAACTGGATGCAATATTCCAAGTGTGGTCTTACAAAGGCATTATAAACATGGTTTGATTGCAGTTATTTCTTTGCATCTCTGTAGTACTGACAGCCCTATGCTTATGACCACAATTGGAACCAGGATTTTATTGGTTAAGCAAGGCGATTGTTAAGAGAATTATGTGGTCACTAAGCAAGTCTGGCTTCCCCCATTGACTTTGCTTGCTGTAAACTGGCTGCAAAAGTCTCAAATTTGATCGCATGACCCTGGGATGCCACAACCATTGTAAATACATGCCAGTTGACAAATGCCCAGTTTTGATCACATGGCTGTGGGGATGTTGCGACAGTCGTAAGTGTGAGAACTAGTCGGAAGCCACTTTTTTCACCACCGCTGTAACTTTGAACTGTCATTATTGAACAATTGTAAGTTGAGGATTACCTGCTTATAAAATAGCTAAGAGATTGAATCAAAATATACAGTCATAAAAAGGGATTACGGAACATTAGTTCCCGGAAACTGTTTTCTAAGTAGTGAAGACTTCATGCAGAAATAGCTCAGTCTGCGAAACAGATTTCTTCCACGCTGTGGCCCTGCACATTCCAAGTGATGGAAAAGAAACTGCTTTTAAAATGTTTTGCAAAGGAGAAGAACATTTTGTGGAGTGGTCGAGATGAGTCATTGGGTATTTGGACTGAACATAGTTCAAGTTTCTCTAACAAAACAGAGGCTGCAGGCATCTCCTGTCCTTTACTGATTTATAACCGGCAGGTTTATTGATTTATTTATTTTATTTTTATTTATTTATTTATTTTGTCCAATACACAACGAGGGTTTTAGTGGGTATATATCTATATACACATAGTAAAATACACGATGAAGGTTATAGAGGAGATACTCATAGTAAAATATATCTAAGAAATAATAGAAAAGAAAGTATAGTAATAGAACATATCAATGAAAGAATAGAAGAAGAGATATAGGAATAGAAGAAAGGTATAGGAGATATAGGAGAGCAATAGGACAGGGGACGTATCCCTCTATTCCCCATTCCATTACAAGGGAAGAGGTCTTCTGCAGGAAAATCCCCCAGAAGAACCATCTTGAGTCAGAAAGCAAATGCAGCCAGAGAGAGAGGACTGTAAAAGAACAGCATGGAAACAGAAGAAAAGCAACAAATGGCCTCATGAACTTGATCCTCATGAAGCAATAACATCAACTCAAGAACAAATATGGAGTCCTCTGACACCCCAAATGTGTGCAGAGAAAGAAAAGCTTGTCTTTTTCTTGTCAGATAGATAGAGCTTGCCATGAAGGTCCTATTGAACGCCTTGGGCTATTGGCTAAAGATTGGGCTTAGACCTTCCTCATAGATAACATTAGAGGAAATTACAAATTATATATAATTATATAGAGAGCTATTCTGACGGGCTCTCTGATAGGAGCCTCCCGAAAATGCAAGGGTACAAATTTCAGACACACACACATTTGAAAATTCAAAACAATGTTCTTTATCACAAAAGTCAAAATAAACTAAGCACTCTTTTTGTATTGCAAAGAGCACTCTTCCCCAAACAACCTGGTAGTCTGTACAATGTCCCTTAAACGGTCATTAAGTACTTAGCTAGCAGCTGCGAAGAAACTTCACACCCCTTCTTCTTCCAACGAAGTGACACACACACACACACACATTGCTCTGCTTTGGTTTCAAAGGTGTGAAAAAGCAACAAAGTCCAGCACACAAGATTCCTGATGAACTGCGATCAGATACTCTTCCACAATGGCCAAACCCACACGCTGCTATTTATAGCAGCAGGCCTAATTACTGGAGCCCCACCCAAACACAGGTGGCCTCCCTTATTTCCTGTAATATGTTCTTACTTGGTCTCTTCTACGCATAATTCTGCGCTTGCGTGGGTCCAAAATGTCATCATCTGAAGCAATAGAAGATAAGGAAGACTGACTGCCTTGGCTGTGTGCCAAGCCCTCCTCTGCCGAGTCACTCCCACCTTCTTCTTTGTCCAAGGAAACTAAACACTCAACTGAGTCTGTCAGCAATAACACAGACCTGTGAAATGTTGAAGTTTCCCCTGCATCCACCTCCCCATTCCCTGGGGCAGGAGCTGGGCCAGAGCCAACCACAACAGAGAGCTGGGGTGGCGCAGGAGGTAGACTGCTGTACTGCAGGCCAATGAAGCTGACTGCAGATATGAAGGTCAGTGGTTCAAATCTCATCACTGGCTCCAGGTTGACTCAGCCTTCCATCCTTCCGAGGTGAGTCAAATGATTGTGGGGGCAATATGCTGGCTCTGTTAAAAAAAAGTGCTATTGCTAACATGTTGAAAGCTGCCCTGAGTCTAAGGAGAAGGGCGGCATAAAATCGAATAAATAAAAAAAATGAATGTAAATAAATTACGGAGGGAGGAAAGGAGGGAAGGGGGAGGAGGAGGAAGAAGTAGAAGAAGAAAAAGGAAGAAGAAGAAGAAAAAAGGAAGAAGAAGAAGAAGAAGAAGAAGAAGAAGAAGAAGAAGAAGAAGAAGAAGAAGAAGAAGAAACAATTGAAATTATACCCCATCCCCAGATCTTACTGCAATTTAGGATCTCCATCTTAGTCCTTACCAAGCCACATTAGGAGGAGGGAAAGCATCAACCTTCCAAACCAGCTTCTGTACTTTTTGTCCTGCCTTGGCCTCATAATACAGTTGTTGCCTCTTTTTGACAAAATTAATGAAGGCTTGTTCTTTAATAAATGAGAGAGAGAATAAGAGTTAATTACTAGTTTGCTTTGCTGGACATCAAAATAGCATGTGCAAAAGATAAGAAATCAGGGGGAAAAAAGACAACCAGGCAGATGTGAAAAGAGGAAAAAACCCAAAAAATGGAGTGGCCATGGTTACAAATTTAAAGCATGTGATATTTATTTTTCATATGTGTAGTGGCATTTTATTAATTTGACTGTGAGATACAGTTTGATTTGCAGACAATTGTGAAGAAGATCCAATGTATGAAAGCAACAGGGACATTTTAGAAACACTCATTCTAAGTGAAGGCTGGTGAAGGCAATAATAATATACAGGCACTATCTTTTCTGGACAGTATTTCTTTTAACTCTTGAATTAATGGGGTTTTTTTTCATAGCACACAATCCATTTTTCCCCTGACCCACAATTGGGTAATTATTGAAATATATCAACAACACACAGCAGCAGATGGTCCATGACAAGGAAGGGTGATTTCTGTTTAGTTTCAGCTGTGAACATGATGTTTTTTCTGGAATTTCTTGAAGATACTACAAGAATGAAAAGATTTATCATTCCCTGGGTGATTGGATAGTCCTCAACTTACAACAGTTCATTTTGTGACTGTTCAAAGTTAGAACAGCACTGAAAAAAGTGACTAATGACATTTACAACCATTGCAACCCATGCCATGGCCACGTGATCAAAATTCAGACCCTTGGCAACTGCTTCATGTTTATGACAGTTGCAATGTCCTGGGGTCATGTGGTCACTTTTTGCAACCTTTTGACAAGCAAACTCAAGGAACAAGCTAGATTCACTTAACAACCATGTTACTAACTTAACTACTACAGTGTTTCATTTAACAACTGTAGCAAAAAAGATCATAAAAGGAAGCAAAACTCACTTCGAAAATGTCTCAGCAATAGAATGTTTGGAGACAATTGTGGTTGCAAGTCAAGGACTACCTTCAAGACATACACTTTGGGATATTGTGTGCTATTTTCCCTGGCTGGAGCTCCTGACTAAATTGTGGTCCCAAAATAAGGGTAGCCTGATGAAACCACTTTCTCTAAACCAGCATAGCTGGCTGGAGAATTGTGGGAGTTGAAGTCTAATTTATTAGCAGAGCCAGAGGGCAAACCCAAATCTGAAGTCCTGTGGGTTTCTCCACCCAGTTTAAAGTTCATTCCCTTGTTCCCATACCTACAAGTTCATCACATGGCCAAGTCTGGTTCTGCCAACGTGTCTGAGCCTCCGATCAACTTCCGGGCAGGTGCTGAACAAAGGATGACCTTGGACGTCCTCATGCAACAGCCCCTCCCAAATCCTCACAGCACTAATGCGTTTTACACTGTGATATATATCAGGCCAAAAGTCTCCAACTCAAATGATGGCTTCTGCTGTATAGACTTCAACTCCCAGAATTCCTCAGCCAGCTCTGTTCAGGGAAGTTAACTGATGAGGAAGTTGGAAATGCTAAGCCAGGTGTCTCTGGCGATGAAGGAGTATTTTATGTCATCACTGAGTTGATAGGGTGGAGGAGGGAGCCATGCTGGTTCTGTAAGGGTCTTATCAGCAAGGAAGGGTCTCCTAAAATGGTGGCGCCAGCAGGTAGAGTGCTGTACTGCAGGCCACTGAAGCTGACTTGTAGATCTGAAGGTCAGCGGTTCAAATCTCATCACCGGCTCAAGGTTGACTCAGCCTTCCATCCTTCCGAGGTGGGTAAAATGAGGACCCGGATTGTGGGGGCAGTAGCCTTGCTCTGTTAAAAAGTGCTATTGCTAACATGTTGTAAGCCGCCCTGAGTCTAAGGAGAAGGGCGGCATAAAAACCGAATAAATAAATAAAATAAATAAACCTATCAACCTATCAGCTTGCATGAACGTGGCATGCTCTGACCACATCTCTTTGGCCGCCTTGGCTTCCCCACTTTTGATGGTCCTACTTACTGAATATTGTGACTGTAGTATTGACTTCTACGCCTCCTTCGCCCATATTGAACACTTTGCATATGTAATGTCCTTTGTCTTCCATTGTGATATTTGTGATATTCACAAAACTAGAGCCTTCGTACGTTGTCCGGTCCAAATTCTTTATTGGCTTTATTACCTAGAAGAGAACAAGAGAGAGGCATAGAAAAATTTCCACCAGGTTCAGTTTGAAAGTCCTCAAATAAAAACTGTAAAGGAGAATATCGTGGTATCCTTCGCTAGGCGTATGTATGGTGGGAGAAGACTTCACTGAGCCTTTGATGGTTCATTAGTTATGCAATGCAGTATTGCAGACTGACTCTGCCGACAGCCAGCAGTTTGATTCTCACTGGCTCAAGGTTAACTCAGCCTTCCAATCTTCAGAGGTGGGTAAAATGAGGACCCACATTGTTGGGGGCAGGATGCTGACTCTGTTAACCACTTAGAGAGGACGGGAAAGCAGTGCGAAGTGGTATATGGAGTGCTAGTGCTGAAAGTTTTAGAAGGTGACTAGGATTCCTTTACTCCTTGAGTATTACTCCTTGAAACACAGAAAGATTTTAATTTATTTATTAAATTTGTATGCCGACCCTCTCTGTAGATTCAGGGTGGCTCACAACAGTAATAGAAAAAAACAATGTACTGTACAATACAAATCTAATAATTAAAACTAAAAACCCATAATTTAAAAAACATGCATACAACATACCATACATAAACAATATAGGCCTGGGGAAGTTATCTCAGTTCCCCCATGCCTGATGGCAGAGGTAGGTTTTAAGGAGTTTACGAAAGACAAGGAGGGTGGGGGCAGTTCTAATCTCAGGGGGAAGCTGGTTCCAGATGGTCGGGGCCGTCACAGAGAAGGCTCTTCCCCTGGGACCCACCAAACGACATTGTTTAGTCGACGGGACCCGGAGAAGGCCAACTCTGTGGTACCTAATTGGTCGCTGGGTTTTCAGATATTTCAGAGGTCTTCAAACTTGGCAATTTTAAGACTATGCTGGCTGGAGAATTCTGGGAGTTGAAGTCCACATGTCCTAAAGTTGCCACGTTTGGGGACCGGTGAGGTGTTTCAAGGAGTAATTTTCTGTTCTGTTTTCAAAAAGAGATTGCATCCTTTAAAGTATTAAAATAGAACAGAACAGAATAGGATAGGATAGAATAGAAATCTTTATTGGCCAAGTGTGATTGGACACACAAGGAATTTGTCTTTGGTGCATATGCTCTCAGTGGACATAAAAGAAAATATACACATTTGTCAAGAATCACAGTACAACACTTAATGATTGTCATAGGAGTCACATAAGCAATGAAGAAACAATCAATATTAATAAAAATACAAGCAACAATTTACAGTCATACAATCATAAGTGGAAGGAAATGGGTGATAGGAATAATGAGAAAAAACTAGTAGAAATAGTAGTGCAGACTTAAGAAATAGTTTGACAGTGT
Source organism: Erythrolamprus reginae (assembly GCF_031021105.1). NCBI lineage: Eukaryota > Metazoa > Chordata > Lepidosauria > Squamata > Dipsadidae > Erythrolamprus > Erythrolamprus reginae. Next base: position 37,033,915 of record NC_091957.1, read on the forward strand.
TGAGGGAATTATTTGTTTAGCAGAGTGATGGCGTTCAGGAAAAAAATGTTCTTGTATCTATTTGTCTTGGTGTGCAGTGCTCTGTAGTGACTTTTGAGTTTGTTTGTGTACAAACATTCTGATCTGTTTTTCTAACTTTTAAATGTCGTATTTATATAGACGTTATTAATCATTCTTCCCATGCTTATTTATATGGACCCAAGAATATTCAATAGACCTGCCCTGATGTTGAGGTAGTCCTCTGTTTACAACAATTCATTTAATCACCGTTTGAAGTTACAACGGGATGAAAAAAGTGACTCATGATTGTTTTTCACACTTAACAATCATTTCACACTTCAGACGCTTGGCAATTAATCCGTATTTATAACAGTTACAATCTCCTGGGGTCATGTAATCACTTTTTGCAACCTTCTGACAAGCAAACTCAATGGAGAAGCTTAATAATTATGTTGCTAACTTAACAACTGCAGTGATTTACTTAACAACTGTGGCAAGAGTGGTCCTAAACCCTTGGGCAACAAAGCGGCAAAACATGCTTCAGAAATGCCTTCCTCCTGGGAATTACTATCGACAATATGAAAAAGGTATAATATATTTAATGTTACAGATCTTGACTTCAGCAAAGCTGGTTTATGCCCCAAAATAGAAAAACAAAGATACTCAAATAAAGAGGAAGTGATTCTATACAAAATACAATCATGTGCAGAAATGGACAGACTAATGAAGAAGTTAAAAAAATAAAACTGAAACAGAATATTACAAAACCTGGGACAAATGTTATTATTGGTGGGAAAAGAGGAAAGCCAAAATTAAGAAATAATGATAACACTGGATAAAATTGATCTTCAGAAAAGAGACAGACGCTTGGAGTAGGCCAAGGTCTTCCCTCCACCAAGAGACTCCCTGGAATGACTCACCCTGTTTCCTGGTAATCTCCAATGAAATTGCAAGCGTCCATTCCGGGATGTCTGCGCTGTGCATTCCAAGTCAAGGGTTTCTCCCAGCAAGAGTTTTTTGGGACTTGCTTTCACAGCCACGTTCCAAATTCGCTTCTCTAAAGGAAATAAGAAAGTCAGGGATCAATCATCTCCTCCAGCAACATTGATGATCATATACAGAAGAATCCATCTATTTGATGGCCCTTCAGTTGGATCCTTTCATGGAGAGCATCTAATACCAGCATTGGCAGAACTTTGAGCCACATTGATGGAGGCAAATCCATTTGATTTCCATAACTGGAATCAGGCTTAGTGCGGAATATGTAGGCAGTCCTCAACTTACAACAGTTTCTTCAGTGGTCGTTTGGAGTTACAATGACATTAAAGTGACTTATGACCATTTTTCACACTTAATGACAACTTCAGCATCCCCATCGCCATGTAATTTACATTCAGATGCATGACCATTGTTTCGTATTTATGACGGTGGCAGCGGTCCCGAGATCACGTGACCCCCTTTCGTGACCTTTTAATAAGAAGGCCAGATTCACTTAACAACCATCTTATTAATTTAACAACTGCAGGGATTCACTTAACAAAAATGGTAAAATGGGGGCAAAACTCATTTAGAGTAACAAACGTCTCAGCTAGTGACATCAATTTTGGGCTCAATTATGGTCATAAGTCAAGGACTACTGGGAGTCCAGCAATGGAAAATTATGTCCGATGGCTGACATTTTCAGCACCCAGAGCAAAAGCAGCCCTCCACTTACCCACCATCTGGGTCAGGTAATGTATCTCATGCTGTGCCTCGTTGACGGTAGCAACACATTTGATTATATTGCTAAAGAACTCAATGGAGGGTGAAGTGACCATGAATCCTTTCTTGGGGTCCCATTCCTTCCTCGTGTAGGTGAAAGGCTTAGAAGACTGCTGCTATGGAAGAAAAGGCAAATACAAAGACAAGCCATTTTTGTCTGAGAATAAAGCTACTGTCAAGACTGACTCACACGTCCGACTACCACAACAGCAGCACTAGCACTTAACTGTTGGTTACGACCTTTAAAGCCCTACATTGCATTGGACCAGAGTACCTCCGGAACCGCCTGCTACCGCACAAATCCCAGCGACCGATAAGGTCCCACAGAATTGGCCTTCTCCGGGTCCCGTCGACTAAACAATGTCGTCAGGCGGGCCCCAGGGGAAGAGCCTTCTCTGTGGCGGCCCCAGCCCTCTGGAATCAACTCCCCCCAGAGATTAGAACTGCTCCCACCCTCCTTGTCTTTCGTAAACTACTCAAGACCCACCTATACCGCCAGGCATGGGGGATATGAGACATCTTTCCCCAAGGCTCCTTATAATTTATGTTTGGTATGTATGTGTTGTCTGGTTTTAATATGATAGGGTTTTAGTTATTTCTTTTAATATTAGATTTGTGCCACTATAATATTGTTTTTATCATTGTTGTGAGCTGCCCCGAGTCTTCGGAGAGGGGCAGCATACAAATCTAATAAATAATAATAATAATAATAATAATAATAATAATTATTATTATTATTATTATTATTATTATTATTATTATTATTATTATTATTACTCCGTAGTGCTTTACAGCCCTCGTTAAGCAGTTGACAGAGCCAGCCCCCAACAATCCTCATTTTACCCAAAGTCTTAAAGTTGCCAGGATTGGAGAGCAATGCTATATTTTAAGGGAATGTGGTGTAGGATAAGGACAGAACTGTTCCTTTCTCTTGTGGGGGGATAAGGTGGTGGTCTCTTGCCTTTCATCCTAGTTGAAATAGGAACCTATTTGTCTTCTATATATTTCTATCTATAAGTGAGGAAAGGAAACTGTTTAGAAGAAACTGGTTATTAGAGACCCCCCCCCCCTTACCTACCAACTATCTTCCCCTCTTTCTATCATCTATCTCTTTCTCATCTCTTTCTCTCTCTCTTTTATTTCGCATCTCTCCTTCTCTCTCTCTCTCTCATCAGCCAACTATCCACAGCTATGTAGTATTTAGCTCTTTATCACTAATATTTGTCTGTCTGTCTCTTTCTCCCCTAAAAATACTTCCTTTACAATAAAAATATTTTTAATTTTTTTAATTGAATTTTAAAAAACAAACACAAAACACTAAACAGCAGCAACAATATTAAACTTTCAATAAATTTGTATAAACATTATAAATACTAAGAAAATGTAAAAAACAACCAAAGCAGAAAAATGAAAGACAAAAACGAACCAGGAAGAGAAAGAAAAAACCCCAGACATAAATAAAATACACATTTGGGATAGTTACATTTACAGAATTTCAGTCAGAGATATGTACATTTTTAGCTTATTTGCAATAAAAAATATTTTTACTGCTTTTAGATTGCAATTTCATTTATGTTCTGGATCATTATTGCAATTTATGAGGCTACAATTGTAAAATGCAAAGAAGGGAACATTTAAATGGCCTCATCTCCATTTTAGGATGAAAAGTATTCCTAATTTTACAGTCAAAAGGAACATTTAGGGGATCATGCTAAAATATATTAGTTATGTATCCCAAAGTTGGCTGCAGTTGGTAGCACTGAACCAGAACACATTTTTGAAAATGAAAAAAATAAAATATAAAAACCCATGATCGCATGATTGAAGCTCCATCCTTGTCTACATGCAGCCCCTATAAAAATTGGGGGAGGGCTTTGATATTGTGAGCCTCCTTGATTTTTTTTTGTCTCTCTCTGCATGGATCACCCTGCTCCAATCGATCCCTTTTCTACATTAATAGCATTTTTGGCAAAGTGTCGTGGCAGTTTAGGGCAAACACAGGTGATTCTCAGCAATTTCCTTTCTGAGGTTTTTTCAGGCCCTATGGGGAGGGGTGGCCCACGTGGTTTTATTCTGCATTAATCTTACATAGACATTATGTATGTATTGTGTGTGTATTCAAATGCCTGAATTTCAAGCCCAGCTCTAGAACTAATCAGAATCAGCTGACATGAAGAATGGGCTTCTTTCTAGCATTAGCAACCCACCCAATTCCCCATAAATATCTAAGGAGGACAGAACGCAGTCATTTTAAAGTATAATGGAAACATCAGAACTGTAATTTACTAGGGGCAAACTCTGTGGTTTCAGAAATTGTGAAACAGAATGGTGCTGAATATTAAAACTCTGCATTTGAGGAACCCCTGAGGATCAGATTTAAAATATATATGTACAGAAATATTGCACATAGATATGATAGATAGAGATACACCCCCGTATTCTGTATATTAAATGAAGTTGGTTGTGCAAGATTCAAAAGTTGTTATGAAAGGAGAAGACGGCTGATATTACCCCAACCTTCAAAGGACCTGTTTTTCCCTCCCGCTCTTTCCTGCCGTTTTATCTCCAAGCAGTTATTAAATTTGGAGGAGGATGTTCTAAATTTGTCAAATCATCAGGCTCCTTCCTTCCCTCCCCCTCCTCAGTTTCCTGTGAGTAAAGGAAGCCGCCAACCCGGCTCCACACGTAGTATTTCCAGACAAGGCCAAAGAATAACAGTCCAGCTTTCCTTAAATGGGAACAGAAAGATGGACGCCCAAGGTAAACACACCTCTGCGGAAAGCCTCATCCGCCCTTCTGGAGACGTTTGTCAGGGAAAGAGACACTTTCCTTTGGGGGTCTGAATGTCAGCCCCCCCCCCCCCTCTGTCTCTTTCAAAGGCGGAAGAACAAAGTCTTCGGCCCAGCAGCCTAAAATGGAAACATCTCCCCATCCTTCTGAAGGTCCCAGTTCAAGATTGAGCAACGCATGGAAAAGTCTTGACTCGGCTCCAGAGATGGGAAAGATCGGAAACCAGGCATCTGAACTGCTTGCCCTTTCCTCAAGGAGATATTATCTCCAGATCTCAGAGTGGCTGCTAGGCTGGTATTAACTCTCCATATATTTCAACAAAAGTCAGCAGAGATGTTAAGCCAACACTTACAGGAAGCCAAAGCTCTTGCTACGCCAGCCAAGAAGGAGAGAGAAGGGTGGGTGAGTGGTTGGGTGGGAGTCAAGAATGGGTTTAGCTTCAAAATTATGAAAATGTATGTTGTGCATGTTGTTGTGTGTTTTGGACTGAGTACTTTCTGAAGGGAAACTGCTCTCTTGGTCAGTGTTCCCTCTAATTTTTTTTGGGGGTGGGCGGAAAAGTATAGTGTCTGAGCGGCAGTCCCTTTGGGACTCGTCAGCACATAAATAATAAATAAATAAATAAACAAACAAACAAACAAACAAAAAACCCACCCTGTTTTGCCTCAGAGAATTTCAAAATAAAATACTGTACTGTGTGTCTATAACAGTGAGCTCATAATAGGGCAACTCTATCAATATCAAAATACCACTTAAATAGTTGAGCTAGTTTCAAATTAGATTTTCATTTTCTTTCTCTCTTCCTTACTCCCGTTCTTTTTCTTTCTCTTTTCCTTCCTCTCTTTTTTCTATCTGTTTCTCTCTCTTCCTCTCTCTCTCCTTCCCTCTCACTCTTTCCCTCTCAACTTCTGGGCAGGTTTGAAAAACTCTGAGTTGATGATGATTTTTAAGTGAGCGATTGCTCACTGCTCAGCTTAGAGGGAACTATGCTCTTGGTAAGAAAGTACCGTTTCACCTCTACATTAAAACTATAGAAGTTTCTCCTTCTTGGCAATTTTCATTGCTTTGGCAGCCACCAAATGTTATGAGTAAGATTGCTCTACTGTTATCCATCAAGCACTATTGGCTCCCGTTGCCTGTTTAATTCTACTAGACTAGGGCATCAAATACCACCCGTAACAACTCCAAAAACCCTGGTATATACCAACAATGGAGTACTCATATCCAATGACCTAAGTCCTAGAGCCCACTGCAACAACATTGCCAAAAAGGCTTTAAGAGTTGTTAACCTAATCCTTCGCAGCTTCTTCTCTGGTAATTTTGAACTGCTAACAAGAGCTTACAAAACAATTGTCAGACCAATCCTAGAATACAGTATGGAACCCACATTGCATATCTGACATCAACACAATTGAGAGAGTCCAGAAATATTTCACAAGAAGAGTCCTTCATTCCTCTTCTCACAACAAAATACCTTACTCCACCAGACTTGAAATTCTTGGTTTAGACAACTTACAACTCGGTTGTCTCCGTTCCGACTTAATTATAGTTCATAAAATCATATACCAAAATGTCCTACCTGTTAACGACTACCTCACCATCAACCGCAACAACACACGAGCACGAAATTGACTTAAACTAAATGTCAACCGCTCCAAACTTGACTGCCAAAAATACGACTTTAGCAACAGAGTAATCAACGCCTGGAATGCACTACCTGATTCTGTGGTTTCTACTCCTAATGCCAAAACCTTTAACCTTAGACTATCTACAATTGATCTCTCCTCCTTTCTAAGAGGTCTGTAAGGGGCGTGCATAAGCGCACCATTGTGCCTACCGTCCCTGTCCTATTGTCTACTTTTTATCATTACTTATCTAATGTTTTATATGTACAAATTATCACCCTATAATTGTTTGACAAATAAATAAAACAATCAGACACTGAGATGAAATGACCATTATTAGTCTGTTTTTGAGACTGTGAGATTCTATATTCAAAACAGCTTTTAAGAAGTTTGGGGTGACCTGGAAAAAAAATTGCCTCATCAGAAGAGTATGAAGCAACTTAGTAGATATAATTGCACTCTCTGAAGTACAGCCGTATTCCAGAGAAAGACCGACTGTGAGGTAAATCTACGTGACAGCTAACTCAGTTATAGCAGGACAAATTTTATGGTGGTCTTCCAAAAGCTGTTTCATTGCTGGAGGCAGAGAGAGTGATAGTGCAGTACAGCAGTATTTTTTTAAAGATATGCAGTATGTGGATCACTTTGAAACTTCCCAAGCTTCCCATGGATCTAATCTGAGGAAGCCTCAGGAGGTCTTCTCTTGAGATTGGAGAAAAGTGGGGAAAGCCAGGGAAGCTGTAGGCCACTGAGAGGAAAGAGTACTGTATAGCAAAAGACAGGACACTCACACACAATCCCTTACAATCCCTTACAATCACAGGGCTGGAAGGAACCTTAGAGGTCTTCTAAGTCTGCCCAAGGCTGAGTCCTTCTTTCCTTTCCTTCTTTCCTTCCTTCCTTTTCTTCTTTTCTTTTCTTTCCTTTCCTTCCTTCCTTCCTTTCCTTTCCTTCTTTCCTTTCCTTTCCTTCCTTCTTTCCTTTCCTTTCCTTCCTTCTTTTCTTTCCTTTCCTTTCCTTCCTTCCTTTCCTTTCCTTCTTTCCTTTTGTTTTTTCCTTTCCTTTCCTTTCCTTCTTTTCTTTCCTTTCCTTTCCTTTCCTTCCTTCCTTCCTTCCTTCCTTTCCTTTCCTTTCCTTCTTTCCTTTCCTTTCCTTTCCTTCCTTCCTTTCCTTTCCTTTCCTTTCCTTCTTTCCTTTTGTTTTTTCCTTTCCTTTCCTTTCCTTCTTCCCTTTCCTTTCCTTTCCTTTCCTTTCCTTTCCTTTCCTTCCTTCCTTCCTTTCCTTTCCTTTCCTTCTTTCCTTTCCTTTCCTTTCCTTTAACATACAGCCTTGGACCACGTTGGCTTTTGTGATAGCTGCAGCACACGGCTGGCTCATACTTAAGCACAGAGGTGGGGCGTTAAGGTGGAACGGTGACATGTGCTCGTCCCTGTGGCTCTGAGTGCTAGCGGAGTCCATCGCAATTACCCTACTGCACCTGGGCAGCCATGGGCGCCCCTGCGTTTCCGCGCGCGATTTCACTCCCTGCTCAGGTGCAGTAGCGTAATTGCGCTGGACTCCGCTAGCACTCAGAGCCATGGGGGCGAGCGCACGTCACCGTTCCACCTTGGCAGCCCACCTTTGCTTAAGCAGTGTTCAGTGTTCAAGACATCTAGTTCCATTTCACAGGCATTACTTAGTTGCTTTATAACAAAGACCTGAAATAATGTGATTCTCCACTCTCAAGAATGTCCCCCCAATTCTGGCCTTCTTTAAAAGACAATTTGAAAGCAGGTTCTATTAAGTGAGAAGTAATAGGGGGAAAAGGAGAAAAAAATCCACGTGGCATAGGATTAAAGCTCCCTGGTCTTAGGGCTGGTGCTGTGTTACCTTGCCATAAAACGGTTCCGCTTCTTCTCCTGTCTTTCAGCAAGCCCAGCTCAGGGAACAAGAGTCAATAGTCTACCAGTTTGTTTGTTTGTTTGGTTGTTAGATTTGTATGCCACTCCTCTCCGAAGACTCGGGGCGGCTCACAACAATAAAAACAGTACAAATCCAATAGTTAAAAACAATGTAAAACCCTTAATATAAAAAACAATCATACATCTTAAACAAACCATGCATAAAACGGAAACAGCCCGGGGGAATCAATTTCCCCATGCCTGACGGCAGAGGTGGGTTTTAAGGAGTTTGCGAAAGGCAAGGAGGGTGAGGGCAATCATAATCTCCGGGGGGGTGTTGATTCCAGAGGGTCGGGGCCGCCGCAGAGAAGGCTCTTCCATGGGGCCCCGCCAGATGACATTTTTTCATTCACGGAACCTCGAGAAGGCCAACTCTGTGGGACCTAATCGGTCGCTGGGATTCGTGCAGCAGAAGGCGGTCCTGGAGATACTGTTGCTTTTCAAGAGTACTCATAAAATTAACCAAAGCCATCTTGAAATCCCCAGACATGCCCATATTTTTCCAACACTCTGCAGACTGCATTGGCTGCCAATTGGTATCCGGATGCAATTCAAAGTGTTGGTTATGACCTATAAAGCCCTACATGGCATCAGACCACAATATGTACAGGACCGCCTTCTGCCGCATGAGCCCTAGTAACCGATCAGGTCCCACAGAGTCGATCTTCTCCAGGTCCCATCAGCTAGACCAGTGATTTTCAACCTTTTTTGAGCCACGGCACATTTTTTACATTTACGAAACCCTGGGGCACATTGAGCGGGGCGGGGGGGGGGGCTAAAAAAAAGTTTGGACAAAAAATTCTCTCTCTCTCCCTTCCTTCCTCTTTCTTTCTCTCTCTCCATCCCTCTTTCTCTTCCTTCCTTCCTCTCTTTTTTGCTCTCTTTCTCTCCCTCATTACCTCCCTCTGTCTTTCTCTCTCTCTCCTTCCCTCCCTCTCTTTCTCTCTCTCTCTTGCTTTCCTTCTCTCTCTTGCTCTCTCTCTCTTGCTCTCTCTCTTGCTTTCTTTCTCTTGTTCTCTTCCTCTCTCTCTTGCTTTCTTTCTCTCTCTCTTGCTTTCTTTCTTCCTCTTTCTTTCTTTCTCTCTCTCTTGTTTTCTTTCTCTCTCTGATTTTCGCGGCACACCTGACCATGTCTCGCGGCACACTAGTGTGCCACGGCACACTGGTTGAAAAACACTGAGCTAGACAATGTCGCTTGGTGGGGCTCCAGCCCTCTGGAATCATCTCCCCCAGAGATTCACACTGTCCCCACCTTCCTTGCCTTCCTTGCCTTCCAGAACAGTCTTAAGACTCATTTATGCTGCCAGGCTTGGGGCCACTAGACTCTAGCCCCCTGGCCGATAAATGTGTTCAGAGTAAGTTGACCAAAGGAGAATGATTGTTTTTTATGGTTTGGGTTTTTTTTTAGATTTTTTACATTTCATATTTAATTAATTGGATTTAGGATATTATGCATTGTTTTATTATATGTTGTGAGCCGCCCCGAGTCCCCGGAGAGGGGCGGCATAAAAGTCCAATTTATAAATTAATAAATTAATAATTTGGAGAAATTTAGGATTTTTTTTTTCCAACCAGGATTCTGATTGAAAATAATGGATTCTTTTTTAGACAGATCCTTTCTGGAACAAATTCCAGAAAATGTTCTTCCAGGGTAAAAAAATTTAAAAGCCCAGAATGAAAAACAAATAGGAATTGCACTTATCTAAGAAACTCTTCAATAATTGCCCAAAATATATAATCTTCTTTTTGCTATCATGCTTAAAATGCCTGATCCCCATACAGAAGGCATGGACACTTTAAAGCAGAGGCCTTCAAACTTGGCAACTTTAAGACTTGTGGACTTCAACTCCCAGAATTCTCCAGGCAGCTATTCTGGGAGTTGAAGTCCACAAGTCTTAAAGTTGCCAAGTTTGAAGGCCTCTGCTTTAAAGAGTATAGGTTTCTTTTCCAAAATTGTCTGAACCAGATATTAAATTTGCCAGTTTGAACATCTATGGTTAAAAGTGGCGTTTTACTGAGCAAATTAATCCTCATTTGTCTATTCATCAATGGTTACCCTCGAAAGCTAATCCATTTGATGAAGGTTGTGAGAAGATTGAGAAATAAACTAAGGCATGGGGGAATTGAGATATTCCCTCCCCCTAGGCCTATAAAATTTATGCATGGTATGTCTGTGTGTATGTTTGGTTTCTTAAATAAGGGTCTTTTAAATTAATTTAAATATTAGATGTGTTACATATTGTTTCATTATTGTTGTTAGCCGCCCCGAATCTACGGAGAGGGAGCGGCATACAAATCCAATAAATAAATAAATAAATAAATAAATGAATGAATGAATGAATGAATGAATAAATAAATAAACAAACAAACAAACAAACAAACAAATAAATAAATAAATAAATAAGAAAGAAAGACATTGTAATGCTTACCAACAGCAGCTCTGGTTTGATCTCTGGTGAAGTGACTCGACATGGCACATTGATCACACCTGTTGTGTTGTACACATTGATGAGGTCTGGATATATTGTTTTGGGTGGCACAAAAGGCTCTGACTGATCTGCAAAGACATAAAAAATGGAACATCACGAGCGTGCAGAGAAGCAAGTCTATTGGCAAAAATTACCTGCTGTTCATCCTAAATTTTTACACCAAAAGTAGAGTAGATTAACAGATTGTGATTCTGACTTAGATCAATGACATTGAACCTCTAGAGAAAGTGCAGAAGACAGCAACCAGGATGATAAGGAGACTAGAAATTAAAACATATGAAGAGAGGTTGCAGGAACTGAACATGGTCAGTCTAGCAAAGAGAAGAACCAGGGGAGACATGATAACAGTCTTCCAATATTAGAGGGGCTGCCACACAAAAGAGGGGGTCAGGCTGTTTTTCAAGGCACCAGAAGGCCAGAAAAGAAACAATGGATGGAAACTGACCAAAGAGAGATTCAACCTGGAAATAAGGAGGACCTTTCTGACGGTGAGAGCAATCAACCATTGGAACAGCTTGCCTGTGGAGGTTGTGAGCGATCCATCACTTGAAACTTTCAAAGGGAGATCGGGCTTCCATTTGTCCAAAATGGTATAGGGACTCCTGCCGGGGGGAGGGGGAGAGTTGGACTAGATGACCTACAAGATCCCTTCCATCTCTGATAAATAAATAAACTGTCAATCCTTTTGGAGAGAAAACATTGGCAAAGCCATACTCACTCTTTCTCAACTCAAATATGACACTATACCTTAACCTTTCCTGAAACTGTGGAGATCTCTTATGCTAGGAAATTGATAAATGCAACCAACTGAGCTTACAATTCAGATCTTCAAGGATTGTTACTTTCCTTGTGTTCTGTCGGGCTCTCTGGTAGCCTTCTCCCAAAAATTCACAGGTACAAATTTCAGACACACACACGTTTGAAAATTCAAAACAATGTTCTTTATAATGAAAATTCACTTAAACCAAGCCCTCTTTTGGTATAGCAAAGAGCACTGGTCTCCAAACAACCTGGTAATTTGTACAAGTCCCTTATCAGTTTTGTGATACTTAGCTTGCAGCTGTGAGACAATTCACAGTCGTTCTTCTTTCACAAAGTGAAACACATTTTGCCCTGGTTTAGTTTCAAAGCGGGGAAAAATCAGCACACAAAAGGTCAAAGTCAGTAAAGCAGTCACGAAACACAACGATCAGATAATCCTCTACAATGGCCAAACCCACAGGCTGCTATTTATAGCAGCCTCACTAATTACCACAGCCCCACCCAACCACAGGTGGCCTCATTTTCTTTGATAATAATCTCTCAGTTGTTGTTGCCTATGCTTCGCTCTCCGCATGCGTGGCTGTATCATGAACTCTTGTTCTGAATTCATGGAGGAGCTAGATAATTGATCTCCTTCTGAGCTTTCTGCCACACTCTCCTCCTCCCTGTCACTCATGTCTTCTTGGTCAGAGGAGCCTTCATCATCAGATTCCACTGGGGGCAAATCAGGCCTGCAGCATGTGGATGTCTCCCCCACATCCACAGTCCTTGGGGCAGGAGCTGGGCCAGAGCTAACCACAACACCTTGCTTATTTCCAATTTCTTTTGGAGAAGAGAAGGACACAATGGCCCTTTCTTTGCAGGCATCTGGAACTTTTTCTCAATGCCCAAGAACAAAATAGCAGTGATAGAACCAGCAAATCAGCACAGTAAGACGACTTGTTTTTCACATAGATGTTATTGCAAAGCCACAATCATGTTTTCAGCATCTACATTGCTGGACAGTTCCCCCAATGCAACTTTACAGGCAACTTTGCCTGTTAGGGCGGAAGCTCCATTGAGAGGGGCTCTTGGTGTTCTCTGAGCTTTGGTTGCTCTCTTGCAGGCATTTCATTACCCAAACCAGGTAACGTCATCAGATGATAGTCCCTAGTTTGTCTGCAAGGAAACAAGCAAGCTCAGAGAGCACCAAGGACCCCACATTTCCACCCCAAGCTACAAATGGAATAGAATGTTTTATTTGGCCAAGTGTGATTAGACACACCAAGAATTTGGGTCTGATGCAGAAGCTTTCGGTGTACATGCAAAGTAACAGAGCATAATAACCACAATAATGATACTAATAAGAGGGGGTAGTAGAGAAGACAAGAAGGATAATAGCAGTACAGTCCTACTACATAGGTAAACATCCTTAGGCATAAATTCTGCGGGGATTAGGTGCTCAGCAGAGTGATTGGGGGGGTCTCTTGTCTACTTGTTTTAGAAACATAGAAACATAGAAGATTGATGGCAGAAAAAGACCTCCTGGTCCATCTAGTCTGCCCTTATACTATTTGCTGTATTTTATCTTAGGATGGATCTATGTTTATTCCAGGCATGTTTCAATTCAGTTCCTGTGGATTTACCAACCACGTCTGGTGGAAATTTGTTCCAAGCATCTACTCCTCTTTCAGTCAAATAATATTTTCTTACGTGGCTACTGATCTTTCCCCCAACTAACCTCAGATTCTGCCCCCTTGTTCTTGTGTTCACTTTCCTATTAAAAACACTTCCCTCCTGAACCTTATTTAACCCTTTAACATATTTAAATGTTTCGATCATGTCCCCCCTTTTCCTTCTGTCCTCCAGACCATACAGATTGAGTTCATTAAGTCTTTCCTGATCAGTTTGATGCTTAAGACCCTCCACCATTTTTGTAGCCTGTCTTCGGACCCGTTCAATTTTATCCATATCTTTTTGTAGGTGAGGTCTCCAGAACTGGACGTAGTATTCCAAATGGGGTCTCACCAGCGCTCTATACAGCAGGATCACAATCTCCCTCTTCCTGCTTGTTATACCTCTAGCTATGCAGCCAAGCATTCTACTCACTTTCCCTACCGCCTGACTGCACTGTTCACCCATTTTAGCAGGCAATGCCCTATAGCGATATCTCAAGGGGAGGAGCTGAGAGTTGGCAGTATTAGTATTGAGGAGGGATATGGGTGAATTCTGAGAAATTAAGGAAGCAGCTATAGAAAGCGCCCAAGCGGTAACAGTCTTAGGTTGGAAGGATACAACGAAATGGACAATACAAAATTGGTACCAGTACATGGTGGAACACATTCAGTTTGAAATTATGGAGACAAAAAGGAATATGATTAATGAAAATAAAGTGAAAGTACTGATGGGAAGATGGGACAGGGTTAGAGGTTTCATGGTTAGTAGAATTCGAGACTGAGTTATAAAGAACAAACTGGAATCGCTCTATAATTTGTAAACATGGTAACGTTCTCGGTTTAAAATAATATAAATCAGTACATCCTCATTTCGGTGGAGGGGTTTGAACAAATGATGTTGGATGATGGGAGCATGTATCACTGCGCACTGTCTCTTGTGTAATGCGTATCTGTTGCTATTATTAAAAACTAATAAAATGTATTTTTTTTAAAAAGGGGAGAAGGAACTGAGACAGCTTATATCCAGGATGGTGAGGGGTCTGTAGATATTTCCTCTGCCCTCTTTCTGATCCTTGCAGTATCCAGGTCCTACATGGAAGGCAATCTGGTTGCAATTATTTTTCTGCAATCCTAACTATCCAGTGAAGCCTGTACCTGTCTTGTTTGGTTGCTGTATCACAGCAGACAGCTATAGACAGCTATAGAGGTACAAATGATGGACTCAACAACTCCTCCGTAGAACTGTATCAGCAACCCCTTGGGCAATCTGAGCTTCGTGAATCGACGCAGGAAGAACATTTTTGTTGTGCCTTTTTAATGATGGTTCTAATGTTAAGCACCCATTTCAACTCCTGGGCGATTATAGAACCAAGAAACCTGAAGTATATTGCTGATACTGTGCTATATATAATATAATATAATACAGCCAGAGGTGGTAGAACAGGAGGGCTCTTCCTAAATATTCTCCTTAATTAGAAACTACATCCCATCCCAGCTTCCCCCAACTTGTGCCTTCCAGGTATGTGGATATCAATTCTCATCAGCCACAGCCAATGGAGCCAAGCTGAGAAATATATGTTGTCATTATTGTTTTGGTCACATTGCTCATGAGTGATGAGTGAGAATTACAATTGGTGGACTCACACGGATGCCCCTTATTGCAACCTGGGTGATCTTTCTCCCCGCCCTTGTTTTTAAAAATGAGGTACAGTGATACCTTGTCTTACAAACTTAATTGGTTCTGGGACAAGGTTCTTAAGATGAAAAGTTTGTAAGATGAAATAATGTTTCCCATAGGAATCAATGGAAAAGCGATTAATGGGTGCAAACCCAAAATTCACCCCTTTTGCCAGCCAAAGAGCCCGTTTTTGTGCTGCTGGGATTTCCCTGAGGCTCCCCTCTGTGGGAAACCCCACCTCTGGACTTCTGTGTTTTTGCGATGCTGCAGGGAAATCCCAGCAGGGGAATCCCAGCATCGCAAAAACAAGCTCACTGGCAACGGAAGCCCGGAGGTGGGGTTTCCCAGGGAAGGGAGCATCAGTGAAATTGCAGCATTGCAAAAATATTGAAGTCCTTGAAACCCCACCTCTGGACCTGTGTTTTTGCGATGCTGGGATTCCCCTGAGACTCCCCTCGCTTGGAAACCCCACCTCTGGACTTCTGTTACAGCATCACAAAAACACGGAACACAGAAGTCCGGAGGTGGAGTTTCCCATGGAGGGGAGCCTCAGGGGAATCCCAGCAGCATAAAAACAGGCGCTTTGGCTGGCAATGGAAGTCCGGAGGCGGGGCATCCCAGTGGCGGCGGTGGGTTTGTAAGGTGAAAATAGTTTGTAAGAAGAGGCAAAAAAATATTAAACCTCGGGTTTGTATCTCGAAAAGTTTGTATGACGAGGCGTTTGTAAGACGAGGTATCACTGTATTTTATTTAATGGCTTATACTGTATCCGAGTGTCTTCCTCCTTAAAATGAAAAATGCCAGCAATTTTTGGCAATCGCACTAATGAAATTCATGGTGCAGTCAAAAAGGTTTGCAAAGGTAAAAAAAAAAAAAAAGGCAGTTCGTGTTGGATTGTACTATTCTTCTGTTTGGCTTTCTGCCTAGCAAGATAATCCATTATGATGGGTTGGTGAAGACAGGAACATTTTTTATGAATGTCAATTATTCTAGGCCAGTGTTTCCTCAATCCCAGAAACCTCAACTTCCAGAATTCCTCAGCCAGCTATGCTGGGGAATGCTTGCCATCCACAAATGCTGGCCTAAGGATTCTGCTGAAGTGGGAATTCTGGGTGTTGATATCCACCGACGCCAGATGGAAGATTCCTTAAGATTCCACTCATCTTAAAGTCCCTAAGTGGTGGCGAACCTATGGTATGGGGGCAACAGGTGTCATGTGGAGCCATACCTGCTGGCATGCAAGCCCTTGCCCTAGTTCAGCTCCAAGGTGCATGTGTGTGCTGGCCAGCTGATTTTTTGCTCACACAGAGGCTCAGGGGGGGGGGCGTTTTTGGCTTCCAGAGAGCCTCCAGGGGCATGGGGGAGGGCATTTTTACCCTCCCCAGGCTCCAAGGAAGCCTTTAGAAAAATGGTTCCCAAACCTGGCAACTTAAAGACTTGTGGACTCCAACTCCCAGAATTCTCCAGCCAGCATAGCATAGCTATACATAGCATAGCATAGCTGGCTGGAGAATTCTGGGAGTTGAAGTCCACAAGTCTTAAAGTTGCCAAGTTTGGGAATCACTGCTTTGGAGCCTCAGGAGGGCAAAACACAAGCCTACTGGGCCCACCAGAAGTTGGGAAACAGGCTGTTTCCAGCCTCCATAGGGCCTCCGGGGGGGCAAGAAAAGCTGTTTTCGCCTTCCCCGGGCATTAAATTATGGGTGTGGGCACTCATACGTGCATGATAGCGCATGCACACACTCTTTTGGCACCCGAGGAAAAAAAAGGTTCACCATCACTGGCCCGAGACATTTCGTTTGGCCTTCCCCTATGAGACTCCTTCTAAGTAGCATGCAGTGATAATGTTTTTTTATGGTTTATATTTTTAAAGTTAGTCCTTGATGATGGAAGACAGCAAACAAACTGTGGGAATCATTGATCATCTCCGAACTGATTTAACTGTTGTTCATAAAATCATACATCACAATGTAGTCCCTGTCAGTGACTACTTCACCTTTAACAACAACAACACAAGAGCACGTAATAGATACAAACTGAATGTAAATCGCTCCAAACGATTTCAGCAATAGAGTGGTCACTGCCTGGAACTCATTACCTGACCCTGTTGTTGCCTCCCCCAACCCCAAAATCTTCAACCATACATTATCAACAATTGACCTCTCCCCTTTTCTAAGAGGTCTGTAAGGGGTGTATATAAGTGCACTTTTATGCCTAATGTCCCTGTCCTATTGTCTTATTATCCTTTCTATTACTATGTTCTACTTATGTTATGTTGTGTTGTGTTGTGTTGAGTTGTGTTGAGTTGTGTTGAGTTGTGCTGTGCTATGCTATGCTATGCCATGTTATGTTAATGTGTACTATAATACTATACTTGTTTGACAAATAAATAAAATTGGCTGATCCACAAAAATTCTCGTTCTCACCACTTGAGGGCGCAGTTAAGGTGACTTTACAACGTCCAACTACTGCACTTCTCTTGCAAATGGACCTCTACAAATGGTCTGTTTGGGTTTACATTCAGGCCAGGGGAAATGAAGTGTGGGGAGAGAAAACAGGAGATCAAAAGGCAGCTGTTATTGAAAAAAGTAACGCCCCCCCCCCTGCTCCTTTTCATTTAATTCATGGGTGTATATAATGAGCAGGAAAGGAAAAAGGGAAAGGGAAAGGGGGAAGGGGAGAGGAGAGGAGAAGAAAAGAAAAAGTGATGGAGGAAAAGGAGAAACACTATGGAGATCTGCACGAAAGAAAGCCGAATTTTGAAAGTTGAATCAACAATGCAGTTTTCACAATTGCCTTCCTTCCTGATGTTGTGATGCACATGAAATCATTTGCTTTCCTTTGTGGGCACTCTGGAGATTTTTTTTCAGAGAAATAAGGTTTAACATTGTTTTTGTGCCCTCAACCTTTGGAGACATTAACAGGAAGGGGTCCACATTGTTGCAAGGTTGAGGGCTGAGGCTGGTTTTCACAGATGCAGCCAGTCCTCTAAATTAACAAACTCTTAAGTCATTGTTTTTAGCTGGAGGTAGAACAGGGCAGGATATCTGAGTGGAAGAAGAAGGAGAGATAAGGAGAGGCTGCTTAATGGTTTCCTGACATTTTCAGCTCAGAATTGCCCGTCTGGTGCTGATTTCTCACAGCTACAGAGGTGGGTGATGAATGGACTCGGTTTATCAGGACAGTACATAAACCGAAAGGTAGAAAAGCAAATAATCGGGTTTATTGTCTTTCTTCAGAATAACTCTCTCATACCCCCTTTTTCCCCCCTACGGGAAGTTTATCAACTCTCTCATGGAATCCACATAATGAGACACCCAATGCATAAAACAGCTGCGAGAGCAATCATGGGCTTCCCCAAATATCCCCATGTTACACCAACACTCCGCAGTCTGCATTGGTTGCCGATCAGTTTCTGGTCACAATTCAAAGTGTTGGTTATGACCAATAAAGCCCTTCATGGCACCGGACCAGATTATTTCAGGGACCGCCTTCTGCTGCACAAATCTCAGTGACCAGTTAGGTCCCACAGAGTGGGTCTTCTCCGGGTCCCGTCAACTAAACAATGTCACCCAGGGGAAGAGCCTTCTCTGTGGTGGCCCCGGCCCTCTGGAACCAACTCCCCCCAGAGATTAGAATTGCCCCCACCCTCGTTGCCTTTCGTAAGCTGCTTAAAACCCACCTCTGCCGTCAGGCATGGGGGAATTGAGATACCCTTTCCCCCTAGGCCTTTACAATTTTATGCATGGTATGTCTGTATGTATGTTTGGTTTTATAATAAGGGTTTTTAACTGTTTTAGTATTGGATTGTTATTATATGCTGTTTTATTGCTGTTGTTAGCCGCCCTGAGTCTGCAGAGTGGGGCAGCATACAAATCCAATAAATAAAAATAAATAAATAAAACAGGAAGAATTTCAACCTTCCTATCGAGTCCACCCTCTTCTCTTGGAATAAGAGTGTTGGAAGGGACTAGAGGTCTTCTAGTGCAGCCCCTGGACCAAGGCAGGAGGTATATCTTCTTTAGCCACATTGTGTGGCAGGGATGGGCAGCCATGCCCCCCCTTTGATCTGCAGGCTTCAACTCCCAGAATTCCCAAGCCAGCCATGCTCAGGGATTCTGGGAGTTGAAGCCCATAGGTCATAAAGGATCCATATCTGCCCACCCCTCTGCCCTGTGCACACCCCATAAGACGCCCAAGTGTGACCTAAGGAATGGTAAAACACAATAAGAATAAAATAGAATAGAATAGAATAGACTAGAATAGAATAGAATTTTATTGGCCAAGTGTGATTGGACACACAAAGAATTTGTCTTGGTGCATATGCTCTCAGCGTACATAAAATAAAATATACATTTGTCAAGAATCATGTGGTACGACACTTAATGATTGTCATAGGGGTCAAATAAGCAATGAAGAAGCAATATTAATAAAAATCTTAGGATATAAGCAACAAGTTACAGTCATACAGTCAACATGGGAGGAAATGGGTGATAGGAATAATGGGAAAAACTAGTAGAATAGAAGTGCAGATTTAGTAGAAAGGCCTCTGGCAGAAGCAAAAGGAGAAAAACAGAATTTGCTTCTGGTCTGTTTCTTTGCCCTGAAGATGGAGAAGAAGTAACTTAAGTAACTTCACAATCTTCGATGAGTCATGAGTATTACTGTCCAGCTGCCACCTTGCATCGAAGCAGAAGGCCAGGCTGATTCATGCTCACTTCCTACCCATTTACCTTGTGATTCACTGACCCAATTGCTTCTGTCACTTTCCTCAGAAGGAGCCAAGGGAGCTCCTTCCTCCTGCAGGGGTCCCTTTCCTGGGACGCCTTTCAAAATCTCCCACCTGAGATGAAATGGCAAATGGGGAGAATAGCAGATGGATGAAATCTGCAGGGCCTAAAAAAGCAAAGGAAAGGATACCAAAATCCTGCTTTGTGTGTCACTGAATCATGAGACTCAGTGAATGCATCGTGCTTAGCCACGATTTGTGGATTAAGCCACAAGGGATGGGCTGCAAATTCAGCCAAAGAATCAAGTTGATCTGCTAGGATGGACAGAGGATGAGGGGGGTGATTTGGATTTCATAAGACTCCCAGCCACTTATAGTATGTGCAAAAAACACAGCTTGGAGTAAAACAGCTCTCCCCAACACGCAAGAGAGATTGATGTGATCTGCTCAGCAACAACTAAATAAATCCCATTGTGGTTTCATGGGTTGCACACATCCAGCCTATGCAACATACATAGATCCTAGTAGTGAGCTTAATTAGTTCATCTTTCCATGTCTGAAATTTTTCCATTATTAAAAAGATGTTGAAACTCTACAAAAAGTGCAGAGAAGAGTAACTAAGAAGATTGGGGAACTGGAGGCAAGAACATATGAAGAACAATGACTGGAAATGGATATGTCTACTTTAATAAAAAGGACTAGCATCTTTCTTGATAGCATCTTCCAATATTTGAGGGGCTTACCCAAAGCGAGACAAGAAACAACGGAAAGAAACAAGTCAAGGAAAGAAGCAACCAAGGAGAAATGTCCTAACATGAGAGCAGTCCGTCAATGGAACTGCTTCCTTTGAGAAACTGAGCATGCTGCAACATTGGAGGATTTAAAAAAAGGGACCAGACAGCCACTTGTCGGAAATGGCTTGGGCTTTCCGGCCTGAGCAGGGTGTTGGACTAGAAGACCTCCAAGGTCCCTTCCAACTCTATCATTCTGTGATATCTGTACAGATAGCATCAGATCTATTTTGTTGAATTTTGGGGTGCGGGTAAAATAGAATAGAATAGAATAGAATATATAGAAAATGGAATGGGATGGAATAGAAATGAATAGAATAGAATAGTATAGAAATGAATAGAATAGAATAGAATATATAGAGAATGGAATGGGATGGAATAGAAATGAATAGAATAGAATAGTATAGAAATGAATAGAAATGAAATGAAATGAATAGAATAGAATAGAATATATAGAGAATGGAATGGGATGGAATAGAATAGTATAGAAATGAATAGAATAGTATAGAAATGAATAGAAAAGAATAGAATAGAAATGAATAGAATAGAATAGAATATATAGAGAATGGAATGGGATGGAATAGAATAGTATAGAAATGAATAGAATAGTATAGAAATGAATAGAATAGTATAGAAATGAATAGAATAGAATAGAACAGAATAGATAGAATAGACTAGAAAAGAATAGAATAGAAAAGAATAGAATAGAATATATAATATAATATAGAATAAAATAAAATAAAATTCTTCATTGGTCAAGTGTGATTGCACACACAAGGAATTTGTCTTTGGTGCAGATGCTCTCAGTGGACATAAAAGAAAGGTTTGTCAAGAATCAGGAGGTAAAAAACACTTAATGGTTGTCACAGGGTGGGGGGCAAAGAAGTCAGCATAGCAGCAGCGACCTCTTAATTGAAAATCCACCTCTTTTGCACAGTTGTGAGATGAGCAAAACAAGGGCTGGGCCTTTGAGAATGCCACTATGGCCATCGCATTGACTTTTTAAAATCCCCCAAGCATGTTTGCCTTGCGCCTTTCCTCCCCCCCCCCATCAATGGAAATTCTGCTGGATGGAATCTTATCGTGTTTCTGTTCTCCCCTCCCCTTGCAGCCTGCTTTTATCAGCCCCCCTCAAGGAATTCAAGTGGGTCTGGCATTGCTTCTTCCAGGACTGGCTTCATTGGAGGAGTCTGCTTCTTTGTGGGCCTCACACAGGTGGGGTGGGAAAAACATGCTTTCCCACGAGAGTCCCAGGCGATTCTTCCTGGTGGCAGGGCGCAAGAACAATAACAAGTCGTGTCTCTCCCCCCCCCCCCCCTCCATCTTTCATTTGAGCCCGATGCCGGAGTCCCCCGACGCGCAGGCTGCAGAAGCAAGCTGCATCGCTCTCTTGTCACAATGCCCTGCCCAGCTTTTGTTTCAGTGCAGTTTTCTTAATCCACCCAGGGGGAAACACGGAACTGGGAATCAGCCCAGAATAGGGAATTTTATTTTCCGTGCCCCAAATCATAAATAGCATGGAAATTTTCCTTTGAAAAGCTGCATATTTTTTTAACTTGGCCATTTGCAAACCCCCCAAGGTATCATTGCAAGGCCTCTACATAATTAGGTTAATTTGAAATACATTTAAAATTAAATCAACCTGCGAACCTGTTCCCATTTTTGAGTCACTGGAATCCAGTAAGTCAGTCGTTATTCTGATGGCTTGTTCTGAAAACACATTGGGGCTGAAGGCAACACAAAGGAAGGAAATCTATGTGCATGGGTACACAACTGATGGGAGGGGTTTTTGCATCACCCGTCACTTTGGACTTGAGTGAACACACTTATGCATGATGCAGGGAAATGGAATGTGTTTCCATCACCAGCCTCTACCGGACAGCAAAGAGGCGAGTGACTCCACACATGCCCTGATGCCATTGTGCAACTCACACAAATTACATCGTTTGAGCATTAACACTGTGCCTTCAGTAGTTGTTGGTGCTCCAACACTGGAGGCTTTTAAAGAAGACATTGGACAACCATCTGTCTAAAATGGCACAGGTTGAGTAGGGGGTTGGACTAGAAGCCCCCAAGATCCCTTCCAACTCTGTTATTCTGTTATTATCAACACAACACAAACATCAGCCTCCCTGTGCTGAATTTTTTCTTTTTTTTCTTTCTTTCTTTCTTTCTTTCATTCATTCTTTCTTTCTTTCTTTCTTTCTTTCAGTCTTTCTTTCTTTCTCAGACTTCCTTCCTTCCTCTTCCTCCCCCTCTCTTTCTCTCTCTCTCTCTTTCTTTCTTTCTCTCTGTATCTCTCTCTCTTTCTCTCTGTATCTCTCTCTCTAACTTTCTTTCTTTCTTTCTTTGACTTCCTTCCTTCCTTTCTCTTTCTCTCCCTCTCTTTCTTTCTTTCTCTCTCTCTCTTTCTTTCTTTCTCTGACTTCCTTCCTTCCTTCCTTCCTTTCTCTTTCTCTCCTTCTCTTTATTTCGCTCTCTCTCTCTCTCTTTCTTTCTTTCTCCCTATTTCTCTGTCTTTCTTTCTCTGACTTCCTTCCTTCCATTCTCTTTCTCTCCCTCTCTTTATTTCTCTCTCTTTCTTTGTTTTTCTCTGTCTGTCTTTCTTTCTCTCACTTCTTCCTTTTGCTCTCTCTCTCTTTTTCTCTCTCCCTCTTTCTTTCTTTCTCTCTGTCTTTCTTTCTCTGACTTCCTTCCTTTCTTTCTTTCTCCCCCTCTCTCCCTCTCTCTCCCTCTCTCTCTCTCCCTCTCTTTCTTTTTTGCCTTTGGGCTACAGGTTGTTTTCATTTCTCCAGCTTTGCTCTACCAAAGGATGAATGGAACGGTCATCACACACACACACACTCATGCACACACCCCATTTCTGCCCCTTCCGCCCTTCCAGGTGAGCCAACCTTCTTGACCTGTGCTGGGCTTTAAAGCAAAAACCTCCACCCCGCCTGCCTTCCTGCCAATTCCCCTTGACCTGCTGAGCCAGACAGTCTGTCTGCAGAAAAGGAGCCCATCTCCATCTCCTTGGACTTTCCTGACAGCTGATAAGCCACTAACGCTCCACAGGGCCCACCCTCCCCTGCCTGGGACGTGTGGTTGGTGTGTGTGTGCTTGCCATGGTTTTCCTTCCAGACAGGAGCTGCGTGTGAGGGAGGCTAGAAGGGGAAGGAAGCAACTCGTCTCCACAGCTCCAACACCAGGCCAACCCCAGGGTGCGGAGTAGCCCATCTCCAGGCTGCAGTGTCTCCAGGAGGCTTTTTGATCTGTTGCTCTGCAGAGTTTGATACCCAGGAAATTATCATGAGACCACAGGGGGGGGGGATAATATTTCAACCAGGGAATTCATCAGGGCTTCAGATCAGAGGGGGGCTGCTAAGGGAGGAAGGTGACATGTGCTTGCCCCCCTGGCTCTGAGGGCTAGCGGAGTCCCACGCAATTATGCTACTGCACCTGGGCAGGTAGCAAAATCATGTGCGGACATGCAAGGGTGCCCACATGATTGCACTGGACTCCGCTAGCACTCAGAGCCATGGGGAATAAGCACACACCACCGTTCCACCTTAGCAGCCCACCTCTGCTTCAGATTCAAAACGTGGCATCGACCAGCAGAGTAAAATCCGCAGGGACTCTTTTCCCTTTATCTTTTCAGATTCTAGGAGGGGATCTGGAGCATTTAAGGTAGCCTCTGCTTGCACTGGAGGG
The DNA here is from genome assembly GCF_031021105.1 of Erythrolamprus reginae. Classification (NCBI taxonomy): domain Eukaryota; kingdom Metazoa; phylum Chordata; class Lepidosauria; order Squamata; family Dipsadidae; genus Erythrolamprus; species Erythrolamprus reginae. The sequence continues at coordinate 37,057,828 of NC_091957.1, forward strand.
CACCAGAATCAGGCGTTGACTGTATGCAACTCTTCACTTGCTGTTACTCTCACTTGGTTCTTTGCGGTCCCAAATGGATTCGAGCAGTCTGTAAATACCCTTAATAAAGAGCAGCTAATATCAAAGACCCATAAAACGTATGAAGAATGGGTGCAGGATTTGACTTTCACTAGTCTTAAAACAAGAAGAATCGGGGGTCACAATGTTAGCAGTATTCCAATATTTGGGGGACTGCCACATAGAAGAGGGGCTCCCCCTCCCCAGTTCTGCCGCACGAATCCCAGCGGCCAACTAAGCAATGTCATCTGGCGGGGCCCAGGGGAAGAGCCTTCTCTGTGGTGGCCCCGGCCCTCTGGAACCAACTCCCCCTGGAGATCAGAACGATCCGCACCCTCCTTGCCTTTCATAAGTTTTTGAAAACTCATCTTTGCCACCAGGCATGGGGAAATTGACACCTCCCCTAACTATTTTGGTGTATGTATGGTTTGATTGGGTTGTGTGATTATTTTATTATAAGGGTTTTTTAAATTGTGTTTTTAAATATTGGATTTGTACATTGTTTATTATTGTTGTGAGCTGCCCTGAGTTTTTGGAGAGGGGCAACATAGAAATCTAATAAATTATTATTATTATTATTATTATTATTATTATTATTATTATTATTATTATTTATTAGATTTGTATGCCGCCCCTCTCCGAAGACTGATGCTTTTTCCTAGATGAACTTTTCCTTGGCTCCTGAGGATGTAGTTTTCAGACGAGGCTGCCTTCTGGAACGTCTTGATATCCTGCGCTAGCCTACAAGCCTGGAATTCCCAGCTGCATAGACAGGCTGGACTACAATGTTCATTTCCCCTCGCCAACCATCATACCATTTGGGGATGGTAGAAGGCACAGTTTGACTCTCTGGTAGGGCGGCAGACGGAAGCCAACAACAAGAGCCCCATGGAAATGGTTCTAGCCATGGCATTACCACCCAAGTGGAGATCTGGATTAGAGAGTACAGAATAACAGAGTTCTAAGGGACCTTGGAGGTCTTCGAGTCCAACCCCCGGCTCAAGCAGAAAATGCTATACCATTCTGGACAAATGGCTCTCCAAAACATCCACAACTTCTGGATGCAAGCCATTCCAATAATTCATTATTATTCTATTCTATTCTATTTATTTAATTATTTAATTATTTATTGGATTTGTATGCCGCCCCTCTCCGAGGACTCGGGGCGGCTCACAACATACATAAAAAGACATAGTGGTACATCTAATCCAATTAATACAATTAAAAACCCTAAAAATCCTAAAATAATTTAAACCAATTCACAATGTTCTCCCTATCAGGAAATTCCTCCCTCTTGGCTCCAATTCCTCGTTTCCTTTGGCTCCTTCCCATCTTCTCTATAGGACCAAAATCAATGAATCAGTCAGCATTACCTTTAACGAAGACATATAACTTGGCTCTCAGTTCCTCTGTGAAGGGGAGCTGGTCATAAAAGCATGTGAAATAGCCGGTGTCATTGGCCACGGCTCGACTAACGCCAATTGTGCTGCAGGAATGCGATGGCTTGTCTGAACACTTCTGCTTGTAAATATGCCACCGTTTGCTGTGGGTGATCTCTTCCTTTCCAGCTTGCCACGTCAAGCCATGTGATCCCCTGGCGAGAGAAAGCACCAATCCATCAGTTACAGGAATAACATAGGATGCTGCCAGGCAGCTGGGCCCAACCTCCTAGCGAAGAACAACCTTGGCCTGTGCGGAGGTCTTGGATGAGTACCTCTGGAACCGCCTTCTACCGCACGAATCCCAGCGGCCGATAAGGTCCCACAGAGTTGGCCTTCTCCGGGTCCCATCGACCAAACAATGTCGTTTGGCGGGGCCCAGGGGAAGAGCCTTCTCTGTGGCGGCCCCGGACCTCTGGAATCAACTCCCCCCGGAGATTAGAACGGCCCCCACCCTCCTTGTCTTTCGCAAGTTACTCAAGACCCACCTATATCGCCAGGCATGGGGGAATTAAGACATCTCCCCCAGGCTTTCTTATATTTTATGTTTGGTATGTATGTGTTGTATGGTTTTGAAATTGTTGGGTTTTTTTAATATAATTTTATTATTAGATTTGTTCCATTATTATACTCTTTTTATTATTGTTGTGAGCTGCCCCGTGTCTTCGGAGAGGGGTGGCATACAAATCTAATAAATTGAATTGAATGGAATTGAATGAGACTACACAAAGGGCAATCTAGGAAAATGGGACTTCTCTATGGAAAATAACTCCAGGACCCATCCCACACATGCTACGGCTTGTGGACTTCAACTCCCAGAATTCCTCAGCCAGCTCTCAGAAACCATGGCCCAATACTGGGCAAATATCATTTAGTTTTAATCCTATTTATTCTGTATGCTTTTACATGTGCTATATTTACATCTGACTTATGTCATACCTATTTTATTTGCCCAGTGTTGAATGTTATATAGCTATAATTTGTAGGTGCTTCTGACATGAACAAAGGAGGACATAACATGGAAACCTAGTTTGGTGAAGACTAGAAATCAGGAAACAATCAATTGTCAACCTCCCTTACGTGCATAAATTGGCTGGGTGACCTTGGGCCTTCCAACTCTGTAACTCTATGTTCTATACCTCTTCCTCCTCCTCCTCTCCGCCCCCCCTGCTCTTTTCTTCTCAGCAATGGGCCAAGATGGGGCTGGATGCCACCTGTTGCTGCTTTTTCACTGAATTTTCAACACAAAGAGTTCACAAAACACTCATGGCTCACATTGATTGCAAAATGGATTTATTTGGCATCCAGTTGCATAATTGTATTAGCCACTATCGTGTCCTTTCATGTTGAAGAAGATGCCGCAAACCACCCATTTTTCTGCCACTAAATCCTGCAATCTCGTCTTCTTTCAGCACGGCTGTCACAGGTCAGCAACCTCTGAAGCTGCTTCAGGAGATAAATTAATTTGTTCAAAGGTTCTGGGGGATTAAAGTGTGCGCGTGCCGGCTTTCTCTTCTGAAATGCAACGGCTTGTTGGGAAAGATAACCACAGCAATAACAATGCTATTGTATGGTGTTGGTGTGTGTGCATGTGTGTGTGTGTGATAAAAGCCAGGAGGGTGGCTATCCCCATGCGAAGCAGAATGGGACAACTTGCATAGCCATCTCACTATGATCAATTTACCACAGCCAACTAGCCACAGCCAACTCACTGTGGGTCAATTTGCCCCAGGACAATTCAACAATTTAATCGTTTGATTTGATTTGATTTGATTTGATTCGATTCGATTCGATTTGAATTGGTTTGTATGCTGCCCTTCTCCGAGGACTCGGGGCGGCTCCCAGCATTATAATATAACAATACAGTACAACGGCAAACCTAATTCAATTTAAAATTACAATCTAAAATCCAGTTTTTAAAAACAATCATACTAGTTCAACCCTGCAACATATATCTCATCTCATTGGCCAGGAGGATGAGACCTAATTGCCCCAAGCCTGCTGACATAGGTGACTTTTAAGACTCTTGTGGAAGGTGAGGAGGGTGGGGGCAGTGCGAATCTCGGGGGGGGGGAGCTGATTCCAGAGGGCCGTGGCCCCCACAGAGAAGGCTCTTCCCCTAGACCCCGCCAAGTGACATTGTCTCGCTGACGGGACCTGGAGAAGGCCGACTCTGTGGGGCCTAATTGATCGCATTATTTTAACTTTTGTCATTCATATTTCATTTTGTTCCTCCATCGACATCCTTTCTTTAATGATACTATTCCATCATTTGTTTGGTACTAGTGTAGCTCTTATCCCAGAATCAGTGGGCAATGAGTTGGCCAGGATGAGTTGGCTGTGGCGAATTGTAGCCCCGCCCGGTTTGTACCTGCATCGCCAGGCTTTAATTGTTAAGACCTGACTGCCATTGTGGCCTTTTGGACTCTCCCTACCATGGACTATTAAATTTAGAGAAGAATCATGATTACTGCCCATTGTATTGCAACAAGCTGGTTTGTTTGAAGTTGCTGGCAATGTTGCTATAAAATACTGCAGGAAAAAAAATGCAGGCAGTTCTTGACTTAGGGCAACAAATGGGACTAGAATTTTCTTGCTAAGCAAGGTGGTTGTTAAATGAATTACATCTGATTTTACACACACACACACACACCATGCAGTTGTTAAATGGATCACTGCATCTTTCAGCGCCCCAAATAGCATCTGAGAAATAAATCAAGTTCCAGTCCAATTCTCTCACTCAAGGTTCAATTTATTATCAGAGCCATGTTGGTCACGCCGTCTTCATTCTGACACTAACGTCTTCCCAAAACCCCACCCTGGTTAAGGTTCATCCTACACCCCCCACCCACCCACAAGTTCATCACAAGACCCAATCCGTCGCAGAGATTTCACCAACTTCCTCTTTTCTTCAGCTGATGCAGGCCTATACAATTTATGAATGGTATGTTTATGTGTATGTTTTGTTTTTTAATAAGGGGTTTTTAGTTACTTTAAATATTAGATTTGTCATACATTGTTTTATTATTGTTGTGAGCCGCCCCGAGTCTGCGGAGAGGGGTGGCATTCAAATCAAATCAAATCAAATCAAATCAAATCAAATCAAATCAATAATGACCTTGGACTCGAAGAAAGGAATTTGTTGTGGCTAGTGACTTTCACTCTCACACACTACCCCTCCCAATTCCCCTAATACTGTACTACTGTGGCAGGCCGAAGTCTCTAACACCACATGATGGCTTTGGCCTGACAGCAACTGTTAAATGAATTATGCAGTCGCTATGTGACTTTGGCTTCCTTCATTGATTTTACGGAGAAGCCACACAGGAAGGTTGCAGGTGGCGATCATGCTATGAAACCAGGACTGTTGCCAAGTCACCAGATTTTGGTTCTGTGACTACAGGAAGGCTGAGACGATCGTCAATATGAAGACCAATTGCAAGCCCTTGGAAGTCCCCTGGACTAGTCCCTGCACTTTTCTTGGCAGATTTCCAACCGTGGTTGGCTGTTATCTTCTTCGCAGGGCGGAGAGACAATGATCAGCCCAGGATCACCCTGCCAGCTTTGTCTAAGATGGGACTAAAACTCCTGGTTGCCAGTTTCTAGAATGACGCCTTCACCACCACACCGAAGTGGTTGTCACAATGTTGTGTCTATCTTTTCCCAAAGTCTGTTTCAGCACTTCTTGCAAATCTTCCATCCTGCATAGACATCCTTCATGGACCATTTTTTTGAAGGTCAGTCTGGAACTACGTTTATTCTCCCCTCTCCTCAAGTTGTTTAGGAAACTGTGATTTTTAGGCTTATGTCTAGTGATGGGCGAACCGAACCCGCACAATTCGGATACGTACCAAATTTTGCGCTGTTCGGTATGCCCAACACGAACCCAAAATTTTTTCAAACTTCTGGCAAATTTCGGGGTCGTGTTCAGCGTTCGGAGCTTTGAGGTCACTGGCAGGTTGCTAAGGATGCCAAGGGTGATCACTTCCTGGATTCCAAGGTGATCACCTTGGCGTCCTTAGCAACCTGCCGGTGACGTCAAAGCTCCGCCCCCGGAATCTCTTTGTGGGAGGGATTCCCCGTTCGGGTTCGAGTTCGGTTCGGGTTCGGTTCAGGTTTGTCCGAATTTTGCATAAAGTTCATCCGAACTTGCCGAACCCGAACACCTTTGGGTTCGCCCATCACTACTTATGTCTCACGTCCTAGAAGGTATTTCAGAATAGGAGAATAATAGGAGTTGGAAGGGACCTTGGGGGTTTTCTAGTCCAACCCCCTGCCCGAACAGGAGAGGATGTCCCATTTCAGAAACGTGTCTGTCCAGTCTTTTCTTAAAAGCTCCCAGTGATGGAGCACCCACAGCTTCTGAAGGCAAGCCGTTCCATTGGCTAATTGATGTCACTGTCAGGAAATCTCTCCTTAGTTGTAGGCTGCTTCCCTCCTTGATTAATTTCTATCCATTATTTCTTGTCCTGCCTTCTAGAAAATAGGTTGACCTCCCCTTCTTTGTGGCCGCATCTGAAATACTGGAACACTGCTATTCTGCGACCCCTGGTCCTTCTTTTCTTAAGACTAGCCATACCTCAATTCCTGCAATATTCCAGGACAACATCTTCCTAGAAATCTAAATTTCCACTTAGTTTGGAATCCCAAGAATGCCAAGTATTTACCTGCACGTTATGCTGAACGAATCTCCAGCTTCCACTATAATATAGTCACGATTGATGTTCAATTCAGGTTTCATAAGCCGTTCTTGCATCGCCAGAGCTGAGCCAGTTGGAGGGCGGGAGAAGGAGAGAGAGGAGAGAGAGGGATTAGATGAGAGCGGTTCAATTTCAAGTATTTTTGTTCCTTATTTTTCATGTTAAACAACAGCAATTGCATAGTCCCATGGCTGAACGGTTTTCTTCAAGAATTATATATAAAAAGCTATTGTACTTTATTGCTTGTTTATGAAAACAGAAATAACTTTCAATATTCCTTTAGTCATCCCATCCTAATTTACAGTGAGTTTCTCCAAGATACACATCTGAACAAATGAAATCAAAAGAACAATCTATTCACACACTATTCTGTTTTAAAACATCCAGCATTAGCATTGGAATATTATTTTTCCCTTTAGTTATGTAAAAATTTGCAGTCGGTGATATTCCTATTGGTTAGTAACTATAGATACACGTTAGGCAATCATCCATAAGATGTATTAAGTGTCATTTCAGATCTCCAGATAGAAATGCTAAGTGTATAACATTTTCTTTTAAATAAAATCAAAATTAACAACAAAAGAAATAAAATAATCTATTTTTGACAGTCAATTCTCCCCCTAGCTTTCCATTTATAGAACATTCAAGTTCTATAAATGAGATTTTAAAACTAAAGAATGGCAGAAGGAGGAATGCAGGATGGGAAAACCTGACAATTAAATACGCAGAGACAAATGTCATTGACAGCGTACAGTAATGAACATTTTAAAGAGTGTTGCTTTTGGGTGGAGAATTCTCCTGCAAAATAAACCTGCAAACTGGCAATGAATTACTTCCTACTTATTTATGTGTTCAACTTCTATCCCATTGTTTCCTTCAGAAGTTCATGCTGACGTATGTAATGCCACCTTCTTCTATAATCTATAATGTCACAAGCAACCTTGTGCAGAAGGCATAGAGGTAGAGCAAAGCTGGAGAAATGAAAACAACCTGTAGCCCAAAGGCAAAAAAGAAAGAGAGAGGGGGGGGAGGGAGAGAGGGGGAGAAAGGAAGGAAGGAAGGAAGTCAGAGAAAGAAAGAGGGAGAGAAAGAAAGACAGAGAGAAAGAAAGGAGAGAGAAAAAGAGAGAGAGAGAGCAAAAGGAAGGAAGTGAGAGAAAGACAGACAGACAGAGAAAAACAAACAAAGAGAGAGAGAAATAAAGAGATGGGGAGAAAGAGAAAGGAAGGAAGGAAGTCAGAAAAAGAAAGACAGAGAGATGCAGAGAGAAAGAAAGAAAGAGAGAGAGAGAAAAATAAAGAGAGTGAGAGAAAGAGAAAGAGAAAGGAAGGAAGGAAGTCAGAGAAAGAAAGACAGAGAGAAACAGAGAGAAAGAAAGAAAGAGAGAGAGGGGGAGAAAGAGAAAGGAAGGAAGGAAGTCAGAGAAAGAAAGAAAGAAAGAAAGAAAGAAAGAAAGAAAGAAAGAAAGGGAGAGCGAGTTAATGTTCTGATTCATGTTTTGCTAACTGTTACATTCTCCTCCCAACTCATTTCTGTGGTTCTCTACATTTATAAAACCATAATGAAAGGTTGGGCATCATGTGAAAATGCAGCCACATTAGCTTATTCAGTGAATCACAATTGTCAAGTGCAACAAGGCACCAGAATGATGCTGTGAATTGATCAGAGAGGTATAATTTATTTCCACTTGCCCAGTCACAAGAATCTGACCAGGCTAACCACGCTTTCTTGAGAACAATCAGGTAAGTACTCTGAGAATTTAAGGGTGGGTGGGTGTTTCAGGTCATCCACGGATGAAGCTCACATCGCAATAAAAACAACCACACTTGAAGCAATACAGCTATTGAAATGGAGCTAGTGGGTTAAGAAGCCACTTGAAAACCATCTCAAACATTTTGCAATGCATCCCCAACCTTGGGCACCATGACTTCATCAGATGCAAATGTTCTGATTTGCACCGACTGCCAATAATGTCACAATGTCCTGACAGGTGTGAAATATTGATTGGCTGGATGCCTATCAGATAGACCTGAAGAATGTGCAAATTTAGGCGCGCATTAAACTGCTGAGCAAATATATAATCTGGACAGGTGGTTTTTTTAATGAACATGTGAAAGCGAAACAAATTTGAAAATAGAGTAAAGCTCCTATGTCCTGTGTCAGATGAGATACTGGTGGTGCAAATCCATATTTATTTTGCCATCAAAATAGTCATTCAAAAGAAAAAGAAGTAGAGTGATAGCATAGGTTGGGTTCTGGAAGAACCTTGTCTATGTTTCCACACAAAGGACCCCACGGTTCTCCTCCTCCTCCTCCTCCTCCCAAACCCTCCTCCCTTCTAACACTGATACCACAAGATCATATGCTGCAACGTCCTACCTGTCAATGACTACTTCAGCTTCAACCACAACAACACAAGAGCACGCAACAGATTCAAACTTAATATTAACCGCTGCAAACTTGACTGTAAAAAATATGACTTTAGCAATCGAGTTGTCGAAGTGTGGAACTCATTGCCAGACTCAGTAGTGTCAACCCCTAACCCCCAACATTTCTCCCTTAGACTATCCACATTTGACCTCACCAGGTTCCTAAGAGGTCAGTAAGGGGCGTACATAAGTGCACTGGTGTGCCTTTCGTCCCCTGTCTAATTGTCTTTCCTTTATCTCATATATCATATATATTTTCTTCCTTTCATATATCTTCTCCTCTATTTTATATTTTTCTTTATATATATTACCTCATGTCTATTCTCTTCTATGTACATTATGTATTGGACAAAATAAATAAATAAATAAATAAAAGAAATTCCCTAGTTGGACCATGAAACATCTGCAAGAAAAGATGAGAGTGCATGAAAGACTCCACAGTTCAACCCTGGCCTGCAAATATTCCCTCTTCTCGGTGCCTCCTAAACAGGCATTGCAGGGCTATAAAAGAGTGGATGGTGTTGATTGCCCTGGTTGCCCTCGCTGACCTGCCCCATGGATAAATGTAATCGTCTAGGTTTGTGTCCAGCCATTTCAATGTCTCCCAGCTAGATTCCCTTCTAGGTGTAAGCCAGCAGCCGTTCTCCGCCTTATCTAAGATCCTCAATTTATTTGCAGCTAAACGTATTTACATTCAGTCTATAAAAACATATCCTGTTTCATGCACTGCTGCAGTGGGAATGCCGCTCTTATGTGGCTTGTCCTTCTCCGATTAGATTTTCTCTGCAGAGTCACCAGCGACGGGGATGGGAGCTCCACTTTCACAATATTTACTTTTTTGCTGGAATTATTCCACGGCAGCGCCTGGGCATCCCACACGCCCCCTTTGTTGTGGTCCTGACAAACCTAACAGCCCCATTTAAATGAGTCCAGGATGGGTCAGAAATAGACTGCCTTTCCCCGATGACTTTGAAAGGGCCATTATGGGGACTGTCACAAGAGCCTACAAAACTTTTGCCAGACCCATCCTAGACTACTGCTTATCTGTCTGGAGCCCATACCACATCTCAGACATCAACACCCTTGAAAATGTCCAAAGATATTTCACCAGAAGAGCCCTTCACTCCTCCACTCGAAACAGATTATCATACGAAAATAGACTAACACTCCTGGGCCTAGAAAGCCTAGAACTACGGAGCCTAAAACACGATTTGAGTATTGCCCACAAGATCATATGCTGCAACGTCCTACCGGTCAATGACTTCTTCAGCTTCAACCGCAACAACACAAGAGCACGCAACAGATTCAAACCTAATACGAACCGCTCCAAACTTGACTGTAAAAAATATGATTTCAACAATCAAGTTATCGAAGCGTGGAACTCATTACTGGACTCAATAGTGTCAGCCCCTAACCCCCAACATTTCTCCCTTAGACTCTCCATGATTGACCTCTCCAGGTTCCTAAGAGGCCAGTAAGGGGTGTACATAAGTGCACTGGTGTGCCTTTCGTCCCCTGTCCAATTGTCTTTCCTTTCTCTCACTTATCATATATATTTTCTTTCTTTCATATATCCTCTCCTCTAAGTTCACTTTACCCTTATATATATTACTACATGTCTATTTTTCTTCCTATGTATTTGTGTATTGGACAAGTGAATAAATAAATAAAAAATAAAGCAATAAAGACTCAGCTGTACAAATGCAAGTCATAATTCCATGGGAATGCAGAAAAACACCCCAGAAGGCCTTTGATGCACCCTGAGACACACACGCCTTTGCCACGTGATCAGAAACGTTTCTTAAAGATTTCAGCAGAGAAGCAAAAAAAGAGGTGAGCACGGCTACATTTTTCTTCAGCAGGAGGTGTGGAAAGAGAGCAAAGCAGTAGTACCGCTTCATAAGGCCTTAGTAGGACCACCCTCGGAATGGCACATCCAGTTTTGATCACCTTATTACGGGAAAGATCCAGAGACTCTGGGAAGAGTGCAGAGAAGAGCAGCAAAGGGGACTCTTGCCCTGGAGGCCAAAACATATGAAAGATGGTTCCAGCTATTGAGTTTGTCTAGATGAGAGAAAAGAAGGATGGGGGGGGGGCTGCTACAAAGAAGAGGGAAGTAGTGAGGTCAATCTATTCTCCAAAGAAAGGACAAGAAACAATGGATGGAAACTAACCAAGGAGAACTAGAAATTTCCTGACAATAAAAAATATTCATCAATGGAACGACTTCCCTCCAATGCTTAAGCATTAAAGACTTTCGAGAAGAGATGGGACAGTAATTTGTCTGGAATGGTGTAGGGCAGTGATGGAGAACCTTTGTTTCCTTGAGTGCCAAAAGAGTGTGTGCATGTGCTATTGCACATGTGTGAGTGCCCACACCAATAATTCAGTGCTTGGGGAGGGCGAAAACAGCTTCCCCTGGTTCCTCCCGAGGCCCTCTGGAGGCCAGAAACGGCTTGTTTCCCAACTTCTAGTTGGCCCAAAGGCTTCCCCCATGCCCTGGAGGCTCTTTGGAAGCCAAAAATGCCCTCCCAGAGCCTCAGTGCAAGCCTCAGTGCAAGCCAAAAACCATTGGCCAGCACACACATGCACGTTGGAGCTGAGCTAGGGCAATGGCTCACTTGCCGGCAGATATGGCTCTGTGTGCCACTTGTGGCACCCGTCCCATATGTTCGCCATCACTGGTATAAGGTCTCCTACTTGAACAGGGAGTTGGACTAAAAGTCCTGCAACCAGTGGTGGATTGTTCCTGGCTCACACCACTTTCGTAGAACCAGTGGCGTTAATTTGACCAGGGTCACTAACCAGTAGGGGACCGCTGACTGGTCACGCTCCTAAACCAGTAACCGCTCTGACGCTCGCCCTGCCTCGCCTTTGCCACAGGCGTCCACAGAACAGCCTCTTTCTGCCTACACATAGCTAAGCATCTGCGCAGGCCTCTTCCCCCCACCACCAGCCCAAAGCCACCAGCATTGCAGCCATGGTGAGGATGGATGGGCGGGAGAAGCCCAGCAAGCTTCACAGCTGTGTGGCTCCAAAGGCTGCTGAGTGGGGCGGCTCCCTCCCTCCCTGCCTTTCGAGGTCTTCCAAAGCCACCCGTGTTGTAGCCGCCTCCATTGTTTTATTTTATTTATTTATTTATTTTATCCAATACACAATGAGGGTTTTAGTGGGTATATATCTATATACACATAGTAAAATACATGATGAAGGTTATAGAGGAGATACTCGTAGTAAAATATATCTCAGAAATAATAGAAAAGAAGATATAGTAATAGAACATATCAATGAAAGAATAGAAGAAGAGATATAGGAATAGAAGAGAGGTATAGGAGATATAGGAGAGCAATAGGACAGGGGACGGAAGGCACTCTAGTGCACTTGTACTCGCCCCTTACTGACCTCTTAGGAATCTGGATAGGTCAACCGTAGATAATCTAAGGGTAAAGTGTTGGGGGTTTGGGGATGACACTATGGAGTCCGGTAATGAGTTCCACACTTCGACAACTCAGTTACTGAAGTCATATTTTTTACAGTCAAGTTTGGAGCGGTTAATATTAAGTTTAAATCTGTTGTGTGCTCTTATGTTGTGTTAATATTATGTTTAAATCTGTTGTGTGCTCTTGTGTTGTGTTAATATTAAGTTTAAATCTGTTGTGTGCTCTTGTGTTGTGTTGTAGCCATGGCAGGAATGGGGGGGCAGCACGACAAGTTTCCCGGCCACTGTCACATGACCTTCAAGCCACACCCACAATATAAGCCACGCCCACAGAACCAGCAGTTTTTAAAAAATGGAGCCCTGTCTCCAATGCTCCTTCCAACTTGGTTATCGTGTTAGTGTTTTCCAATTGTAAAACTCCCTACTGGACTTCAGAGGGTGGATTTTCTTCCACTGACTCTTCCCATCCTTCTTCCCTGCCCCTCTTTTTAAAGCAGAAAACATCAATTAAAAATTTCTGTTTCTTTCCCATGTACACAGTTTGTTTTCCGTATCTTCGTTGGCAATTAAAACTGGTGAACGCATCCCTGCCTCTCGACTGAAGGTGGCAAACTGACCTACTTCCATGTTTTTTCAAACCAATCCATCAATTGAAAGATCGTTTGCAGGCAGAATTTACAGCTCCAGGATTTTTCCATTTGCATTAGCTGTTCTTAAAAAAAAAATTTTAGAGTCATGATAATCGCCCCCAATCCTAAAGATAGAACAGCACTGGGGTGATCCTTGACAATCACAATGGAGCCCAACACTTCCATTCCTAAATGAGACATCTATTAAGTGACTTTTGCCCTATTTTATGACCTTTTCTATCCACAGTTGTTAAATGAATCACTGCAGTTATTAAGTAACCCAGTTGTTAAGTGAATCTGGCTTCCCATTGACTTTGCCAGGTGGAAAGTCCCCAAAGGGGATCACCTGATATGAGTATGAGTCAATTTTGATCACGTGATCAATCCATGAGGATGCAGCAACGGTTGTCACAATGTCGTTTTTTCAATGTAACTTCAAGTGGTCATTAAGTGAAAGTTTTGCTTCAAAGTTATGACAAACTCAGAAAGAGTTGTTCATGGCCCAGCCTCGAAATGATGACCATTGTGACTGCAATTCAGGCACGTGGCAACCAGTTTGCATTCAGCAATAGGTGCAGTGATCGGTGACCTTTCCAACAAGCCCAGTTAGTTGGGTAAGCAAGACTCGCTTAATGACCATCAAATTCACTTGATAACCATGCTAAGAACAGCCATAAAATTGGGTGTGGGGATGGGACGACTCGCTTTATGAGTGTACTGACTTACGATGGAAATTCCATTCCCAACTGCGGTCAAAAGTCAGGGACTACTTGTGTAGCACCCAAAAAATCATAACATCACAAAAACAAGGGTAAAATCCAAACAGGCAACCCCAATTGGTCAGACGGGAGCAGTTTGGAATCGAGCGGATTGAATTTCTTTCTTTCTTTCTTTCTTTCTTTCTTTCTTTCTTTCTTTCTTTCTTTCTTTCTTACTTACTTACTTACTTACTTACTTACTTACTTACTTACTTACTTACTTACTTATTAGATTTGTATGCCACCCCTCTCTGTAGACTCGGGGCGGCTAACAACAGCAAAAAGACAATGTGAACAAATCTAATATTAAAAGTAATGTAAAAAACCCCAATTTAAGAAACCAATCATACATACAGACATACCATGCATAAATTTTATAAGCCTAGGGGGAAGGGAATATCTCAATTTCCCCATGCCTGACAACAGAGGTGGGTTTTAAGGAGCTTACGAAAGGCAAGGAGGGTGGGGGCAACTCTGATATCTGGGGGGAGTTGGTTCCAGAGGGTCGGGGCTGCCACAGAGAAGGCTCTTCCCCTGGGTCCCACCAAACGACATTGTCTAGTCGACGGGACCCGAGAAGGCCAACACTGTGGGATCTAACTGGTTGCTGGGATTCGTGCTTGTGGCAACATTTGGCCCAACACACACCTTTGGAAAAGCGCAATTCGTGAGATGATACTTCTTACGGGTTAGGTTTGTCATGCTTACTACAACTCACAGCCCATCACAAGATTGCAACCCTGTAGGCCAGCTTGGAAGACAGCCATTCACTTAAAATCTATCCTGGTTAACCCTGAGAACGCTTAGAGAGGGGAAGGGCCCAGGGTCCCTTTCTGTGGCCTGGCCATTACTGATCCTTTTATCAAACCACTTGGTTTTGAACTGCCCCGCTCCCTGTGGATGAAATTGAACATAATTGGGTGCGATCCGGGAAGAGGTAATCTCACAATCAATTACAAAAGCTACGAGTGGCACAAAGAGCCATAGAAAGAGGCATGCTCGGCATCCCAAGACAAGTCAGACCCACACATGGATTAGAGGTGAACCAGAAGAATACGATGCCATCAAGAGAGTAAAAAAAATGAGATGGAAATAGCAAAGGAACTGAGGGCAGGTGGACTAAGGCACCCATAGAACGGATCCCACTTGATGAAAAGCATCCATGAAAAAGACCGAAAACAATTTTTATTTTTTAAAAATGAAGACAAATATTTAATCCTCCATATTACAATGGCAGCATAGAAACATAGCATAGAAACATAGAAACAAGATTGACGGTAGAAAAAGACCTCACGGTCCATTTAGTCTGCCCTTAAACTATTTCCTGTATTTTATCTTAGGATGGATCTATGTTTATCCCAGGCATTCAGTTACTGTTTGTTTGTTCCAAGCATCTACTACTCTTTCAGTAAAATAATCTTTTCTCACATTACTTCTAATCTTCCCCCCAACTAACCTCAGATTGTGCCCCCTTGTTCTTGTGTTCACTTTCCTCTTGAAAACACTTCCCTCCTGAACCTTATTTAACCCTTTAACATATTCAATGTTTCGATCATGTCCCCCCCTTTCCCTTCTGTCCTCCAGACTATACAGATGGAGTTCATGAAGTCTTTCCTGATAAGTTTTATGCTTCAGATCTTCCACCATTTTTGTAGGCCGTCTTTGGACCCGTTCAATTTTATCAATATCCTTTTGTAGGTGAGGTCTCCAGAACTGACTGCTATATTCACAAAATTAGAAAACAGAAACAACCCCCCCCCCTCCAATTCAATTCTGGAAGTCCAGTTCTCCTGCCAGTCTCCTCCTAACACAGTATCCTTCTTCCTCTACTTGTCCTAACCGAAACCCCTGTTAATGGTGGAGCTGACCAGCAACAGGAACCACAGCCGAGGGATGAAAGAGCTGCAGGCAGCTCCAGAGCCCCAAGCTGCTGACCCTGCTCTCATCCAAGAATGAAGGGGATGGCCTTAGAGGCTCCACCATCGCTGTCACTTCCGAGTCTGGTCTAAGCACTGAGACTGATAGGCAGAGGCTTCCCAACTCTCCTTCGGGTGTCCAAGGGATTCTGCCTCCAAGCCTGGCCTGCTCAGCATGTTTGCCCAGCCGAGGTCAACCAGGGACCCGATGCCTTCGGAGACCTCAGTCTGTGAGCTATCATCTCCTCCCTTCCTGCAGGTCAGCCAAAAGGCCCTGTGGCTCCACAGCCCACTCCAGACCCATCCTAGCCAGCGAGAACATCATGGCAATGCTTCTCAGAAAGTCGAGGCCAACAGTTTCGTCACGGTGGGTCTCTGTGATGTACCAGCGGTGGGAAGAAAGGATCAGTCCGCATGAACAAATTCCTCTGTGAATTTTCTGCAGCCTGACAATTGCTTCGGTGCTCTCTTCACCAAAGTTAATTTCCCCTGGCAACCCGAGCTCTGCCTTGTAACCCCAGACTTCATCCAAGCATGTGAAAAAAGGAGAAGACGTTCCCATTGACATGATAATTAAGCAAAGGCAGCCTCTCAGTGTCAACCAACCAAGCCATCCATCTACAGGAGACGGTTCCAGCACATGTGCTCCTCTGAAACTTTAAACAGCCCCTGGATGCCAAGCACAACACAAGTGAGGCAGATGTTTATTCCTCATCCCAAATTGCTGGGTTTCAAACAGTATCTTGTAGACAAAGCAGCCCAGGAACCTGTGCTAGGGAAATCTGGCAATGGGGGAAACGCCTAAGTTGTTGGTGAAGAGTGATCTGGGACGATGGACATTTAAGCATGGTGATCAATGACAACAGGAGGGGGAAAGGGTCTTTCTTGGGACATTGACCACTGGTGTTTGGTGGTATCTGACTTCTGGATT
The DNA here is from genome assembly GCF_031021105.1 of Erythrolamprus reginae. Lineage (NCBI taxonomy): Eukaryota > Metazoa > Chordata > Lepidosauria > Squamata > Dipsadidae > Erythrolamprus > Erythrolamprus reginae. The sequence continues at coordinate 37,074,126 of NC_091957.1, forward strand.
GGGCAGGGCTGCTATAAATAATACAAGTTGCACCTTGGAGTCTTTAGTACTCTCTGAACTTACTTGTTTGCTTGCATGCATTTCATTATTTATTTTATTTATTTATTTAATTGGATTTCTATGCCGCCCCCCTCCGAGGACTCGGGGCGGCTCATTACCACACCAGCAATAGCAAAAGCAATAGCAACAGCACTTATCTACCACTTCCCCCAAACACTCATTTGACCCGCCTCAGAAGGTTGGAAGGCTGAGTCAACCTGGAGCCAGTCAGATTTGAACTCCTGGTAGTGGGCAGAGGCAGCCTGCAGTACCTACAGCCTACAGCAAGTACGGTGGGGCCTAATTGGCAAAAGGAAGCTGGAGACTATATTGGTTAGAAACATTTATTTTTAATTTTATTTATTATTATTATTATTATTATTATTATTATTATTATTTATTAGATTTGTATGCCGCCCCTCTCCGTAGACTCGGGGAGGCTCACAACAATAACAAGAACAACGTAAAAAACAAATCTAATAAGTTAAAAAACACTAAAAAACCCATTATTAAAAGCAAACACACACACAAACATTCCATGTATAAACTGTATAGGCCCGGGGGAGATGTGTCAGTTCCCCCATGCCTGACGACAGAGATGGGTCTTAAGAACTTTACGAAAGGCAAGGAGGGTGGGGGCAACTCTGATATCTGGGGGGGAGTTGGTTCCAAAGGGTCGGGGCCACCACAGAGAAGGCTCTTCCCCTGGGTCCCGCCAAACAACATTGTTTAGTTGACAGGACCCGGAGAAGGCCAACTCTGTGGGACCTAACTGGTCGCTGGGATTCGTGCGGCAGAAGGCGGTCCCGGAGATATTCTGGTCCAGTGCCATGAAGGGCTTTAAAGGTCATAACCAACACTTTGAATTGTGACCGGAAACTGATGGGCAACCAATGCAGATTTATTATATATTTGTCATACAAGTATAGAATTATGGTTTGTATTAACATAGCAAAGTATAAAGAGGTGATAAAAATGATAATAGGCCAGAAGAACAGGGACGGTAGACACAATAGAGCGCTTATGCACGCCCCTTACAGACCTCTTAGAAAAGGGGAGAGGTCAACAATAGATAGTTTAAGGTTGAAGATCTTGGGGCTAGGGGAAGGAGACTGGATTTTGTTAGACTATCTTCCCTATTGCCTGTTATTTTTCTCTGCACTCAACTGGATTCTGGTGTGCCCTCTGCTCCTTTGTAAAATGCTATGCACATCTTGTTATCCATTACAAAGTTGAAGCTGGAGACAGCCAGGCACTTGTAAATATGCAGCACCAAGTTTAAATATTTATGTCTAAACATATTAGAGCCTCTTAATTTGCATTCCGCAATTAGGACTAAAAATACGCTTGCCAATCCAGGTCTGCCAATCCCCTTCTTTTCCACCTGTTCCATTCCAAAGAAAACGGTAAAGCAAACACATCCAAACCGCTAAGTTTAATAGTTCTGCTGCTTTTAAAAAACATTTGTTTCCCATTACCCCGGACTTTTCTTCACTGCGTTTGCAAGACTTAATTGTCTGTGAGAATTTTGTTTGGCTCCAAACGACACCAGTGCCTTTGGAGGACTATGAGTTTAAACCTCATTGCCTTTAGTATAGGGGGGTCTGTGCTATACCATGTAGGACCGAGGGCCATATTTGTTTAAAAAAGTGTCTTGGATTTTGCATAGAACTGGACTCAGATGGCCTTTCAAAACTCCTTTCCCAATGGACAGAGAACTGCGCAGGGCAGATGTGTGCAAGATAGAAAGAGTGACCAGAAGAGCAATAAAGATGGTTAAAGGACTGGAAACTAAACCATACAATGGACAATTAAAGGAACTAGGCATATAGCTAGTCTAAAAAAAACAGAAGGCTTGCAGGAGACCCAATATCTGATAATCAATTCTGGAAAATACAATGATACTATCAGAAAACAATACAATTGATAAAATACTGTATATAAATGCACTGAAATGGACAAAACATGGAAATGGAATAAGTGATTCAGAATATTACGATACTTGGAATTTATGGTACAAGTGGATGGAGAATAGAAATAAGGCATAATGATACAATATGTAACGGCATACAAAAACAGATAAAACTGTATAACGCAATAAATTCTATGTAAAGGTATATAAATGGATAGGTATATAAATGCAAATATATTGTATGTAAAAATGGAAACATAAGAAATATAATGAAATGGGTAAGATCTGTAAAAAAAAGATATTGTGATGTATATATTTTTAATTTTGTAAAACTCAATAAACAAAACTTTTTTTAAAAAAAACAATCACCGTCTTCCCATCCTTCAAGAGTGTCACAGAGAAGAGAGGGTCAACTATTCTGTCGTGTCCTGAGGGCACGACAAGAAATAATGGGTCATAAAAGTAATAGCCAACCTAGAACTGGAATCTGGTGTGCTATTGCTAACATGTTGTAAGCCGCCCTGAGTCTAAGGAGAAGGGCAGCATAAAAATCAAATAAAGGAAGGAAGGAAGGAAGGAAGGAAGGAAGGAAGGAAGGAAGGAAGGAAGGAAGGAAGGAAATTTCTGACAGTGAGAAAAATTAACAAGTGGGACGGCTGGCCTTCCGAAGGTTTTTAGGCTTTTAAGAAGAGATCAGAGGGGCATTTGCCTGGAAAGGCCTAGAAGGTCTCCTACCTTGAGCAGGGGGCTCAGTTAGAAGACTTCCAAGGTCCTTTCTGATTTTTTTATTTTTTATTCCAGGTGGGTCAGTTGTGCAAACGTAAGCCCTTACTCATGCCAGATGATTAACTGCAAGTGTATCTTCAATGTTAGGGGAGGGGAATTAAACTGCGATACTAAAATATATGAAAAACGGTTGCAGGAATTGGGTATGACTAGTCTAGAGAAAAGAAGGACTAGAATATTGATAGCAGTATGATAGCGGTATTCCAATATTTGAGGGGCTACCACAAAGAGGAGGGGGTCAACAAGAGGGGGCACCAGAAGGCAAGACAAGATATCATGGATGGAAACTAATCAAAGAGAGAAGCAACCTGGAGTTAAGGAGAAACTTCCTAGCAGTGAGAACAATTAATCAATGGAACAGCTTGCCTCCAGAAGTTGTGAGTTCGTCAATATCGGGGTTTTTTAAATATTGGGCAGCCACTTGTCTGGAATTGTATAGGGCAGTGATGCCCTAGGGCAGTGATTCCTTGGATGACGAAATAGCGCCTGTGCACGCTATCGTACGCTTGCACATGCCCACATCTATATTCAATGCCCCCCAAGCACCCCCGCTCCCCCATTTTTTGACTTCCAGTGGGCCCAGTAGGCCCATTTTTCGCCCTCCCCAGGCTCCAGAGGCTTTATTGGAGCTTGGAGAGGGCAAAAATGCCCACCCCTGCCTCCCGGAGGCCGAAAATGCCCTCCCAGAGCCTCCACACGAGCAAAATATAAAAACATAGAAACATAGAAGATTGACGGCAGAAAAAGACCTCCTGGTCCGTCTAGTCTGCCCTTATACTATTTCCTTTATTTTATCTTAGGATGGATATAGGTTTATCCCAGGCATGTTTAAATTCAGTTACTGTGGATTTAGCAACCACGTCTGCTGGAAGTTTATTCCAAGCATCTACTACTCTTTCAGTCAAATCATGTTTTCTCACGTGGCTTCTGATCTTTGCAGGTTTGCAGGTGCCCACATGCGCGCTGGAGCTGAGCTAGGGCAACAGTGTGCGTGCCAGCAAGTATGGCTCTGCTTGCCACCTGCGGTATGCATGGCATAGGTTGGCCATCCCAGGTAGGGAGGGTCTCCTGCTTGGGCAGGGGGCTGGTCCCTTATTCTGTTATTCAAAAGGCATTTAAAGTTGTCGTCTTGCAAACACACCTCATCCTTTCATCAGGAGTTGACATGGAAAGCAGAACCATCATACTGGAAAACATACACCGACAGCCCCCAGGCACCACGCTTGCTAACACATCGTTCGTCAGGATGACATTTGGCCTCTTTTTTGTGCATATCCCTTCGCTTTGTGCTGTTGTGGGCAAAAGGAGACTCTGACCTCTGCCTCTGATCCATTTGAGCTTCTGCAGGTTCCTGGTGGGTTTCAGAGGAAAGGTTGACTGTGGAACCTGATCTTGAGGCCAGCAGGGAGTTTATACACAGGGGAAACAACAGGATGGTTCCTAACCCATTTCCCAATTCTTCATTTTAAAAATTCTATTGGATTTTTCACCTTAAATGCAGCAATGGCTTTAGGCAGGTCAAAGAACAGCCAAGGCTACAGAGAATTTTTTTTAAAGGGTTTTCTCTGGTGAATAACACTCGGAACAAACATCTTCCTCAACCCCAGGCTATCCAGATGTGCTGGAGTTCAAAACTTCATCATCTCCAGCCAAGGATTCAGGGGATGATAAGAGTTCAAATCCAGCACTGTGGAAGCCAGTAGGAATAAAGAAAGGCCTGTTTGATGGAAACCTTCAGTTTTTCCAACCTTGCCTTGAGTCCAGCACGAAACCAGATGCTCAGCAAAATAAAGCAATGATTCCCAACTTGAGTGATAAAGGATCCACTTCTGTAGTTTTTGCATATGAAATGAAGGCAACTTCTGTTCCATCGGTTGTCAGGAAATTTCTCCTTCTGCCCAAGTTGTTGAATCTCTCCTTGATCAGTTTCCATCCATTGTTCCTTGTCTGGCCTTCAGGTGCTTTGGAGAATAGCTTGATCCTCAGGTATTTGAAGGCTGCTGTCCTGGTCCTTCTCTTCTCTAGACTACCCAGGCCCAGTTCCTGCATCTGTTCATTATATGTTTTAGTCTCCGGTCCCTTAATCCAGTGTTTCCCAACCTTCGCCACTTGAAGATATCTGGACTTCAACTCCCAGAATTCCCCAGCCAGCGCTGGCTGGGGAATTCTGGGAGTTGAAGTCTAGATATCTTCAAGTGGCCAAAGTTGGGAAACACTGCCTTAATCATCCTGGTTGCTCTTCTCTGCACTTTTTCTAGAATCTCAATGTCTTTTTTGTAGTATGGTGACCAAAACTGGATGCAATACTCCAGATGTGGTCTAACTAAGGCTTTATAGAGTGGTGTTCGTACTTCATTAGGTCTAGATTGTATCCCTCTGTTAACGCATCTTAGGATTGCTTTGGCTTTTTTGGCTGCTGCTGCTGCACATCTACCGGCTCTTCTGATACCAACAGAGTCTGAACTTCTCCAAAGCTTTCAGAGATCAGAGGGGAAGCGTAGCCAACTTTCATGGGTGTTTCTCTGACCAGCTCTCTGTTCCTTAGGAGAAGGAAGGTAGCAACTAGGCAGGGATGGGGGGTGTTGGCCGCCACGCTGGCAGGAGGTGCAATCTGGGCAGCGGCGGCCAAGGCTGAGCCCCCTCACCGGACCCATCTTTTTTCGGCGCCGGTGCTGCTTGGGAAGGAGCCCTCGGTGGCCATGGGCGTGCCTCCGGATCCAGAGGCAGAAGACAGCCCAACAGATGGGCGGCTACCCGCCTGCAGCAGCAAAGGGGGCCGACGGTTTGGGCTGGTCAGTGTCGGGAGCTGCTCCTCCGATGCCACCGCTGATTTAGCTGCTGCCGATTTCACTGCCGCCGGGCCTCTCAGCTGTCTGGCGGCCCACATGTCTTCTGTGGGCCACCGCTGCATCCATGGCCACCAAGGGCTCCTCCCCAAGCGGCGCCGGCATCAAAAAAAGACGGCTCCGGCGAAGGGGCTGAGCCTTGGCCGCCGCTGCCCAGATTGCACCTCCTGCCGGCGTGGCGGCCAACAGAAGACACGTGGGCCGCCAAACAGCTGAGGGGCCTGGCGACGGCGAAATCAGCGGCAGCAAAATCGGCGGCAGCGGGGGCAGTAAGGCTCTTCAAGTGGAGCGTACCAATGCTCCAAGAATTAAAGGGGAAGGATCGGAATATAAGGCACCCCCCGAAAATAAGACGTAGCACAACCTTTGGAGCAAAAATTAATATAAGACAGTGTCTTATTTTCGGGGAAACACGGTATGTCTAGTTTAACCTCCTTTTGCAAATCTCAAATATATATTTGTTTTTGCAGATTTTTTTACAGGTATATGCATGTAGATTCAGAGATTACAGAGGGGTTTTTTTGCTGATTTTTTGAAAAACACACACACACATACATACACACACACACATATATATATATATATATATATTTGCTGTATATGTATGTATGTATGTATGTATGTATGTATGTATGTATGTATGCATGTATGTATATTTCCTGTGCAGGGGCTAATTATTGCTCCATAAATAAGTGGCGTGTGTGGTTAACCCAAAACAGATTTTCCTCCCCAGCGTGGCCACCAGCGAAATTCTCCCCGCGCCAGTTCTCAAAAGCATTATGTCACAGCTGCAGAGGAGCTGAACAAACAGGGCAGAAAGCCGGGTTGTATAAGGAGACTGCAGAAAAGCTAATTTTGCAAGGGGGGAGGGGGAGAACGGTGGGATGGAAATTGCTACCAAATCCAATTTCCCAAAGTATTTGCTTTGCATGTGCGTCCAACTGTCATGCTCGGGAGGCGTTCTGAGGACAGAGCATCGAAGCAACCTGCAACGTGAGAGGCAGCTTTTCCACAACTCCCAGCAGCTCCTATTTCCTTCTTGCTTCGAAGTCCAGCTGCAGCACGTAAGCAGCCTTCAGACCAGCTCCTTCTTCAGTGAGGATTCTACCCGTGAATGGGTGTGCAAGAGAGATCGAGTGCAAGGGGAGGGCAGACTGCCTGTTGCAAAACCTTAATGCTCACATGCGCGAGGCTCTGGAGATGAGGAGCTGGAAACCGTGGAATAACGACCGCTATTACTTCTGTGTTGGAAGCACAATGTCAAACGGCTTCTGTGATGAAAAGAGTTTCCAGTGACATCATCACTGTCCACGGGACATCCATTTGGGGGTTCCCTTCGTGGCCCCATAAGTGGAATAACTGGATTTATATATGGTATACGGTTTATGGTCTGCTGCACGTCCTGCCTGTCGGCAACTACTTCAGCTTCAACCACAACAACACAAGAGCACACAACAGATTTAAACTTAATATTAACCGCTCCAAACTTGACTGTAAAAAATACGACTTCAGTAACTGAGTTGTCGAAGTGTGGAACTCATTACCGGACTCCATAGTGCCATCCCCAAACCCCCAACACTTTACCCTTAGATTATCTATGGTTGACCTATCTAGATTCCTAAGAGGTCAGTAAGGGGCGAGTACAAGTGCACTAGAGTGCCTTCCGTCCCCTGTCCTTTTGCTCTCCTATATCTGCTATACCTTTCTTCTATTCCTATATCTCTTCTTCTATTCTTTCATTGATATGTTCTATTACTATTTTTTTCTATTATTTCTGAGATATATTTTACTATGAGTATCTCCTCTATAACCTTCATCATGTATTTTACTATGTATTTATAGATATATACCCACTAAAACCCTCATTGTGTATTGGACTAACTAACTAACTAACTAACTAACTAACTAACTAACTAACTAACTAACTAACTAACTAACTAACTAAACAAACAAACAAACAAACAAATAAATAAATAAATAAATAAATAAATAAATAAATAAAATAGTCTAGACAAAAGAATGGTAGCATTATTCCAGCATTCACGGGGCTGTCACCCAGAAGGGGGAGGTCAACTTATTTTCCAAAGAACCAGGAAGCAAGACAAGCAGCAATAGGTGGAAACTAATCAAGGAGAGAAACAACCCGGAATTAGGGAGAAATTTCATGCAGTGATAAAAAATAGACTAGGGCATGAAGATTCAGCTGGGTATGCAGCTATATATTTAGAAGTTGATTCCAGTGGGTTATTAGGGGTTTTCTTTTTCTTTTTTCCTCTCCTTTTTTTTTAAAGAAGTAGGGCAGGACAATTCCACTGGGTTTACAGTGATATGATTAGAGTAGGGATGATTCCGCTGAGATTGCAGCGATACAACTAGAGAGGTAGGGCATGAAGATTCCAGTGAGTACACAGCGATAAAACTAAAGTAGGATATGATGATTTTACAGGATATAGGCAATGGAAAAGGCTAGGATGATTGTTTCTTTTACTAGATTTATAGACCTATGATTTAGAGTGGGTTGGAGGACTTCAGTGGTCCATGGGTGAATTTTAACCTTTTGTAAATTTGGATGGTGTTATATAGAGTTATTTTGGGGGGTTGGTAAGAAGAGAAAGAATTTTTTTCTCTCTCTCTTCCTCTTTTTCCTTTCTTTTAGGTTTGCTCTCTTCTTTTTCTCTTTTAGTGCTTTTCCTTTTTTCCCTTTTTTTCTTACACTTTTCTTTTTTTTTATTCTCCCTTTCTATTTTTAAACTTTAAACTTTTATTTTTATTTGTTTATAATTCCTATATAAAAGAATTAGGGAGAAATTTCCTGACAGCGAGAACATTTTTAAACTTTATACTTTTATTTTTATTTCTTTATCATTCCTATATAAAAGAATTAGGGAGAAATTTCCTGACAGCGAGAACAATTAATCAGTGGAACAGACGTTGCCTCCAGAAGTTGTGGATGTTCCAACACTGAAGATGAGAGTGGACAGCCACTTGTCTCAAACTGTATAGGTTCTCCTGCCTGAGTAGGGGGCTGGAGTAGGAGACCCCCAAGGTCCCTTCTAGCCGTACTCTCAATGAAAGATTTGACTGGGTTGGTACAAGATCTCATGGCATTTATCCATGTTGGAAGGGACCTTCCAACATTGGGATTCCATGTTCTATCTTATGAATTTTTTTGTAACATCTGCACTTGTTTGCCAGATACAAAACATCTTGTGTGCTCTCTATAAATAGGCTGTAGTGATCCTGTTTTCTTTTAAAAAAATAAAATAAAATGGACAACTCTGAAAATGGGATAAATCTGAATGTGGTTCGTATGGATATGAAAACCACAATTTTTGATGTTTATCATTTTGTTTTATCAAAGAAAATTCAAGAGTGAAGCCAAGACAAAACCTTACCTTTAATGCATACTCTTATAAAATCCAACAGTGTGGGGGAAATTATTTTAAAGAAGACAATTTAATTTCCATCTTTTTTCACGTGACTGGGAGAGACTGGACATGAAGTGGTACCATTTGTATGGTAAAAATTAAATGGCCCAAAGGAAGAGCCAAAATGAGCTTTTGAAAAATCAATGGATCTAAAGGGCAGCTTGCTGAAACAAGGGACTGTCCTTCATAATAAATAATGAGGACCCACCAGGCTAGAAAGTCTTCACTTCAAAGGGCCATTCCTTCTCTTTAACGAAGGGTTTCTTATTTATTTATCGATGGATATGTTCAATCATAGTCATAATTGCCCCAAAAGTGCTTTTTCCAAAAGACAACTTTTTTTCTTTGAAAACCTTCTTTCATTTCTCATCCAAGGAGAACTGTAGAAACATCTTGGATGAGAAGCAAAACTTTCTCAAAGAAAGAAAAACAAATCCAAGAAAGTCCAATTGTCTTTTGGGGGGAAAAAACATGCTTGGGGTTCTTATTTATTTATTTATTCGCTTATTTATACCCGGCCTTTATTACTTCTGCAAATATTTTAAGGCAGAGAACATATTGGACGTATCTCCCTCCTCCTGTTTTCTCTACAATGACCTGTGAGGTGGGTTGGGGGTGAGAGAGGGTGGTGGTGGCGGTGCCAAAGTCGCTTAACCAGCTTTCATGGCTAGGACAGGATTTAAACTCATGGTCTCCTGCTTTCTAGCTTTAAAGGGTTAAATAAAGTCCAGGAGGGAAGTGTTTTTAATAGGAAAGCGAACACAAGAACAAGGGGACACAATCTGAAGTTAGTTGGGGGAAAGATCAAAAGCAACATGAGAAAATATTATTTTACTGAAAGAGTAGTAGATCCTTGGAACAAACTTCCAGCAGACGTGGTAGATAAATCCACAGTAACTGAATTTAAACATGCCTGGGATAAACATATATCCATGTTGAGATAAAATACAGAAAATAGTATTAGGGCAGACTAGATGGACCATGAGGTCTTTTTCTGCTGTCAGACTTCTATGTTTCTATGTAACCACTAGACCACACTATCTCAAACTGCCTGATTCTTAATGTTTAGGCAATGCCATTTTCTTCTCTGAAGCAAAGAAGCCAAGAGTTTGCCTTTACAAACCACTTGGCAAATAACTCAAAGCGTCTTTGGGTTTTTTCCATGCTGGAAAATGCTGAGCAAAGGCTTCAAGAAATTTCCTGCCCCAAGAAGCCATGCTCCGCTCTCTCTAGTATGTGGCCACTGTGGTACGGAATGTTTTTATTCTCACAAACCTGTGGCTTTTAAATGGAGTTTGGTTGCTGACGCAGGGTTTAGCAGGAGGGTACTTTTGAAAAACGGCCCTGATTTTTAATTTACCTATTGAATAAAAAGTACTTACATCTTATTATCTACCCCAATCCTGAAGGACTTTGTGCAGTGGGCAAAGGGACAAAGAAAGGATGTTTACAGAGCTAACTACGGGCACATGAATTCCAAAGATGAGCCTCGATTCCCCCTTTTTAAAGTGAAAATAAAACTCCAAAAACTCCAATGTCCCTTCCAACTCAATTCTGCATTCTAATAGCCATCTCAATTCTTGAGTGATCACAGCACCAGACCTTCCCAAAAAGGGGAGATATTTCTTCATGATTATCTTCTCTTGTTTTAGGCAATCCTATTATCTAATATATTTAAAAACACATTTAAAAAACACTTGTTTTACTTTTAGAAGCAAGTTTGTGGTAGAAAATTTATACATGGTTTGAAGAAATGCTGTAATTGCAATCTGTTAGCTTTGCTTTGGCATGGGCACCGAGATTTGGAGGTGCAGAGGCACACAGATATATATTTTTTTAAAGTATCTAGTGCTACACTCAAATATCCACGTGGTTGCAAAAAATCATCTGAAGGTCTAGTCTGAGGAGCCGTGGTTAGAATGCAAAATTGCGGGCTAGCTCTGCTCACTCCAGGAGTTCGATCCTGACTGGCTCAAGGTTGACTTAGCCTTCTGTCCTTCTGAAGTTGGTAAAAAGAGGACCCTGATTGTTGGGTGGGGGGACAATATGCTGACTGTAAATCGCTTAGGGCAGTGATTTTCAACCTTTTTTGAGCCGCGGCACATTTTTTACATTTACAAAATCCTGGGGCGCACCACCAACCAAAATGACACAAAATGACACTCTAAGACACTCTCCTCTCTTTTTCCATCCCTGTCTCCTCCCCCACTTGTGTCTGTCTTTGTGTGTGTGTGTGTGTATACACTCTTGAAACATTTCCAAAACCAAGTGAGGGCTGGGGGTTTTTTCTCTCTTATTCTTTGGGTGCTTTTTATCATATGCTTTAAATCAAGAGTCACTTCTCTCTCTCTTTTGTTTCTCTCTCTTTCCTCTCAATTCTCTGCCTCAATCATTTTCTCATTTCTCTTTTTTCTCCCCTTTTTGCTCATTTCTCTCTCTCTCGCCCCCTTCCTCTCCTTTTCTCTCTCTCTCTCTCTCTTGCTTTCTTTCTCTTGCACTCTTTCTTTCTTTCTCTCTCTCTCTCTCAGCAAAAAGTTGCAAAACTTGAACCTGAGCTTCCTTCTTCACGGCACACCTGACCATGTCTCGCGGCACACTAGTGTGCCACGGCACACTGGTTGAAAAACACTGGCTTAGGGACCAGGGCCGTAAAGCCCTGTGAAGTGGTATATAATTATGTAAGCAAGTGCTATTCCTATTGCTAATTCTGATAACCAAATCCAGAATTGAACTATGAGTTTATTCCACCCCAAAAAACCCCAATCTGTAGTTTTGCTTACTCTTTGATTAATCAGGAATTCCCTTGGCCAGGGAAATGAGACTTTTTAGTCAGAGGAAAAACTGCTTTTCTTATCTGAGAACATCACAAGCTCAGCACTACTTCTATGAACCAAGTGGAGAACAAAGACATTCCAAGCTAGGTTTTGCAGACGAAGGCTTAAGAAATATCGAGGAATGCTTGGACGTACTTTAGATAGAATTTTAAAATGGGGGCCAAAATAGAGAAGATGTAAGAGCAATGGCTTCAGAAAGGGAACACCAGCTGGGGTAGGATTTACTTAAGTTTCAGAAACAATATTCATAAAACAGCCAACCACATAAACCAACCACAAATTAAAGCTGGGTGCAGATGGTTTTCTCAAAATCATCTCTCATATTTGTGGGCTGAAATATTGGGAGGATCCTTTTACTGAACCTTTCCAAGAGAAAGAAAAGAAATTGTGGTTTATGCCTGTATGAATCCAATCTGTTATGGTGTTGCCAGCCATTTGCAATGAATCCAAGGAGAGGTTACATCCTTAGTGTTAGAGCTCAAGTTGCCATAGAGCAGTGTTTCCCAACCTTGGCAACTTGAAGATATCTGGACTTCAACTCCCAGAATTCCCCAGCCAGCATTCGCTGGCTGGGGAATTCTGGGAGTTGAAGTCCAGATATCTTCAAGTTGCCAAGGTTGGGAAACACTGCCAAAGAGCATAGAATAATAAGGCTAAAAGGGACCTTGGAGGTCTTCTAGTCAGCCCCCTCCTCAAGCAGGAGTCCCTATAACATTCAGGAGAAGTGGCTGCCCAATCTCTTCTCAAAAACCTGCAGAGATGGAACACACACAACTTCTGGAGGCAAGTAGTTCCACTGGTTAATTGTTCTCACCGCCAGGTAATTTCTCCTTAATACTAGGTAGCAATACTCATGCAATGTGTGTACAATCCTTTGAGACTGAGCGGCATGCAAATGACCCTGCCTTCAGATGATACTCAACCATTTTTGAAGAAACACCAATTTGAGATCTTGCCTTTATTTGAGTTACCACCTGTCCTTAATTTGCCACCATAGTTGAGCCCTGCAATTATGGTCTGAAGTCACGATGGTCATAAAGCGGGTCACCACATAACTGGAGGTGATACTATGATCTCTTTTATAGCAGTTGCTAAGCAAATCCGTTGTTTGCTATGGAATGTTTGGTTTTGGGTTTTTTTTGCCAGAAACTGAAAATAAGCACCAGTTTCCAGTAAAAATGTAAATCGTGGTTATGTGACCACAGAGTACTGTAAAAAGTCATAAATGTGGGCCAGGAATCGAGTGCCCAAAACACAATCATGTGACTACGAGGATGGTGGTGTATATTTGAACCAGGGGTGTTCACCACCAATTCGCATTGTGACATTTTGCACATGTGCACTCACTCTGCTCGTGCATGTCTGTGCATTCCCTAAAGCAATTTGGCTGTCGCGCATGCTCAATAGCCTAATCAGCCGAAAGACAGGTGAGGGGAGCTGGTCAGCTGTGATTCGGGCGAAAGGATAAAGGTCAGTTTAAAACTGGCTGGGGAGGGGCAGAATAGCAGAACAGGAAAAACCTTCAAAACAGTGAAAAAAAAATCACACAC